>NW_028145515.1:2540000-2545000 GCF_977016875.1 Pavona decussata | reverse complement strand
AACTTAGATGATGCAACTCAAGTTGAAGTTCCCAACACTAGAAACCCACTGGAACCAGCTCAGAACTCATCACTCAGAAACTTAATCAACCCCCTGCGCAGCAGCAATGAATATGGCATAGACATCTACATAGAGACACTGACATTTATTCAAGAAGTGGCAATAAGCACTTAAGATTTACATAAAACAGGAAGCAAACATAAGAAATGAAATCAGTCATAAAACTTTTAATAAAGCATCTAAAGATGCACAGGTGCAACAACTTGTAAGCACTGGCATTATCATTTTTTTTATCTTACAAAAAGAGTTCCTATTTATGCCTCTGATTAAAGCATGGCATAGTTTTGTCCATGGATGCTAACACAAACAAAAGTGTCCCAAATGCTGCCAGTAGTAGGACATAAGGCAAGGTTCAAATTTTTCTAATCATGTTTACACTTAACTGAGAAAAACACAATGTTAACACCCAACATCATGTAATCTAAACTGTTATGGGATGATGGCAAAACGAGACCAAAATTCAGCAGAACTATGGGAAATCAGATAGAGCCATATCCTAGGTAATTCTCTGTGGCTTCTAAAAACTTATCTTCAAATGTTTCAAAGGTTTCACGTACAGTTGGCACCCTTAAAACAAAGCCACAGGTTTCTGCAAAGAAAGTTGGATTTGTGCCGATGGAGAATTCAACTTCAATTTTGCACTTAAGGCCTAGTGGGGGAATCCTATCCAGAGAAGTCATGAAGCGAAGGAATTTTGACAGTCCAATACTTCCTTGTTCTAAAACACAATAAAACAGAGAAACACACAATGAGGTGTTGGAAAACAACAGCTTCTCCTTTTGGCACCTACAATTAATATACCAATAATGTTCAAACAACATACAGTGATTGGTGCAAAATAGCCAACCTTTCTCCAAATTCCTTATAGCTTGGTCCAGGAACTGTTTGGCCTTCTTGTCCTCATCTTCCTCATCAATGTCAAGGCAGTTAATCAAGTCTTGACTTGTAAAAGGAACTTGTGCACTACTCAGGAAATATGCCTGCATTAGGTCAGGCTGAGATTTTATTAGATTGTAAATGCCAAGTGTTTTCAATCCCTTGCAAAACTGGTCCAAACGCTCCTTTCTCTTTGTGAGGACATCATGAACAATTAGAGCTTGCATGGCAAGGTCTCTGTTGTTCATTGTTAGGGGTTGCAACCATCCAGCAGTAATCAGTGCATTCCCAAGAAATTCATGATCATTCTGTATCTGTAGAATGTCATCATCACTGGTAGCAGCATTCACCTGTAAGTTGTGGAATAAAGGAGAGAGCTTTTGAAATAGTTAATATACACCTATAATTATGATCAGTAGGCCTATAAATAAATAATATATAATATTATTAGGACCTATAGTCATATAAACCCAACTATAGGGCTTCCTTGGGTTACTTCTTCCATGTTATTATTACTATTGCTAGCACAGTGTGGTGTTCAACAGCTCTTAATCTCATCACTCATTTGAGAAATAGGCAGAGTGGTTTCCTTACAAGGCAACAGGCAAGTCTCCATGGTATTTTATGTACTTTAACACCAGATAAGTTGCTACCCTGTACATGTGCTGCAAGCTAACAAACTGTTACATAATAAGCTTGTTTTGAGAGCTACACATAGATGATGACCAATCACAGCTTTAAGACTGGAACTATGTATGTCAAAACAAAAACAAGGCCATGTTGTCAGCCATGCTGCAATCCGGGCATAGCTGCCTGAGGGGTCAGGCTAATTTATCTTTGGCAAGAAAACCTTTGGCATGGCAACCTCCTTTTTAACTCGTGAATGCGCGCATGCGCAATGAACGAGTTATAGCGATAGCTGACTCTCGACTTGGTCGATCAGTCGATCAGTCGATCAGTCGGTTTTGTCGTTAACTTTCGGGCGTGCGCAGTGAATGAGTTTGAAATTCAATTAGTGGAAAAAAACACGCGAACATTTGTTGTTCATGGCGCATCAGGAAATTCTTATTCAATATGTAGAGAATAATTTGACGATCATTTAGTGCAAGAATGGCGATTTTTCGTTCAATCTGAGCAAAGTTTCAAGTTTTTTCAGTTTTTCAGAAAGTCCGGGGTCGTAAACTCAATTAGTGAAAAAAAAAAAGTGAAAATTTGTTTCACGACGCGTCAGAATTCTCTCATTCATTCTGTAGAGAATAATTTGACAATCATTTTAGTGTAAGAATGGGGATTTTTCGTTGAATCTGAGCAAAGTTATAGGATTTTTTCGTTTTTTTCTACGAAGTGCGGTTTCTTTCAAGAATTAAAAATAATTTAATTTAAAAATAATTTAATTAAAAAATAATTTAATTTGTCAGTTTTCACGCGAAAGCGGAACGTGCCATGTCACGCATCATTGACGTCGTAAACAAAATTATGCAAATTTCTGGTGAAATGAACACTTTTAAGATCTTGTCAGCTTTCATAGAGGTTTCAAAGGGAAAAAATGTTTCATTTTCGAAATTTACAACTGGTAATTTATGGGAAAGCAAAAGGACGCGGTCGATAAATAATTCTTATTTAGCAAGAGCTTGTCATAGTTCATTATTTTTACTTGAGGATTGCGTGGACTGAACTCCAAAGGAAAAATTTCACGCATTTATGTCGGGCATGAATCGTAATGCGATACTTTGTTGAACATATTTCCCTTTGTGAGATCGGCTTGCCCTACAGTAATTTTGTAATTTTAATTCCCAAAAAAACTTCACTTGCCCATCGGGCAAGTGATGGTTAGAATCCACTAGCCCGATCGTGAAATCCAGTAGCCGCGGACTATCACACGAATTTGCATGACGTAGCTGCACATGGCGTGCTCCTATAAACTTTGAATAAAAAAAACACGTGATATTTTTTAATCGGCGCATCAGAATAATCGGCTTATTCAATCTGTACAGAATAATTTGACAATCATTTTAATAGTACAAGAATGGTCATTTTTCGTTACATAATCGGGCAAAGATATAATTTCTTTTAGCTTTTGAGGAAGTTTCCGTAGCCGTCTAAATTGCAATTACTATGTGTCATCTGCATTCACGAGTTGGCTCACAGGAGCCTTTGATCATTTGTAACTGTGCCATGAAATCAGTAACAATAGCTTCAAAGTAAGAAAATGATTCATCTTGTGTTGTTTTGCTTTCGTCACAAAATAAAATGGTAAAAAATCCATTAATTGAACAAACTCACAGGAAACAT
The DNA here is from genome assembly GCF_977016875.1 of Pavona decussata. Lineage (NCBI taxonomy): Eukaryota > Metazoa > Cnidaria > Anthozoa > Scleractinia > Agariciidae > Pavona > Pavona decussata. Next base: position 2,541,772 of record NW_028145515.1, on the reverse strand, counting down.
GTTTGACAAGATACAAGACCCTTTTACCAATATGATGGCCACCTTGAATTAAATTGTTTTAAATAGCTGTTATAGGACACCCAGAGTGCAAATACATATTACTACTTTTCCACCTGAACTAATATTTCATAATGTTATTCAAAACAAAACAAAAATGGAAATGCAACCGTGTCATAAAAAGGTCTATTACCTTGTGATGCACTGCAACATGTCATGCATGCACATGGATTGTATTTCAGTTGAATAATTAATAATTGCCAAGGATCTACATGTATGCATTATTTGTTTTTCACAGGACTATGTACCTTTTCAATTAAGTCCTTAAGCTCCAAGTCAACAACATCGTCAATTGAGCAGAATTCAGGAGAAATTGATCCACTCTCAATGTGCTTGTAAACTGTAGGGCTAAGGCATGGAATACTTGCATCTAGATGTACAATAAGATATGCCACCATACTGTCTGCAAGTTTAAACAGCCTTGGGTGAATGCCATCAATAGAGTAGATCGGTAGTTTCCTATCCTCTGGACCTTCAAAAAGATTTGCTGTTCCGGAAAATATTGCCTGGCACAACAGGGCACCATACTCTCTCCTCAGGCCTCCTGCATCAACCCCTGCTTCACCTTCAAAGACTATTCTTGGGGTGGCTGTATAATCAAATTCTGGATTTTGAAAGTAACAATAGCTTCCTTCCAGAATTCATCCCTCCTAACAGTGATTCTCTTCACATTACTTTCAACAAGTTTTAATGAACGTTTATGGTCCTGCATAAGTTTAGAGAGTGGTGATGTGGAAGTTGCACTGAGCGTGCATGGACTTTCTGCCAACTCTGTGTCAGACTCCAAGTCAGACTCAACATGAATAGAATTAATTGCTGACACCTGCCAAGCAATGTATAAAACATTTATGATTACAAAGACAGGAACAATTTTTGTTTTTAAGTGATGGAGTTGTCATAGTCATACTGACTGACACAATAGTTGTGTTTAAACATTTATCCAGTTGTTCTCTTTTTGGTTCTAAACAAGGAAATGTAACAGTATCATGTATAAAGTTTTCCTCTGTGATAAGCTTCCCATGTTCCACCTCCCTCCCACTAGTGCAGTGCATTATGTGGTAAGATGTGGTAAGGATATTTACATCAATTACTTCATCCATGTAAAGGAAGTTTTTTCCTTACAGTACTTATGTCATGTACACTGTAGACTCAAAATACATAATTATTAAAATACCCTCACCTTCTTCACTGGACAAAACTTCATTCACCGAAGTCTCCAAGTCGAAGTTGTTCTTTCTGAGAGTTGTTATAAGATCTTCTTCAGCTTCTCCTGGGAACATTTCCTTTAGAGTGTCTACCAGGCATCCTAGAAAAAAATAACAGGAATTCCCTTTAAGTCTTATGCAAGTTGTAGGTATGTACATGTGTCCTCAATTTCACTGAGAAATTTCTTACCTCTTTTTAATAAACTTGGAGTTTTAAGGCTTCCACAACCATCAATTTCAGCAGAACCATCATGGAAACAACTTTCCTCTACAGACCCAGAACTGACACCTCCTTCACAGTTGTTGTCATCAGCATGCCACTCACTCAACGCTACTCTTTTGCCACAGTTCAGGCAGTCAATAAAAACTGCATCAGCAGATTCTGTTTCCTGTAAAATACCAGTACAAACATTTTAAATGCATGTATTATGCAAACTTTTCATATAACATACTTCAAGCTAATACTTATTTTTGTTTTCATGGCACCCATTTCAAGTACATATACTTATT
>NW_028145515.1:2317500-2535000 GCF_977016875.1 Pavona decussata | reverse complement strand
GATTGTTTTTAAGAGTGAACTATCGGAAAATCTAACCTTTGCCTTTGAAAAAACAGAGATCTGTTTAACTTCAGACGGCTTTGCTGTCACGTTTTTATTAAGGCACTTTTCATCGGGCCAACGGCCTTGTTTTATACCAAGTTGGCGTGAGCCTTTAAGAATCCCTTGTCACATTCATCACGGAATAATACTTCGGAAGATTATGCGACCTTGCCCGTAAACCTTGTCTATTCTCAAGTAATTGTTTTATACGGGGTGAGCATTAGCGAATTTGCGTATCAAATATCCATCGCCCATGCAAGTCGTCGTGCGCCGTCTACTGTACATCAGGAATTTCAAACTTTAGGCATCGGTGGTCTGGAGACTTCTGAGGATGAAAAATGAGGATCGCTGGATGGAAGCAAGACTCGACCAGCCTTCGCGTTTCTGTGGTTATTTCCATTTATATTTTGCTCTGGGGAATTCGTGATACTACATCACAGCGGTCTTCACTTCTCAAACGCTTGAAACGTAAGTCCAGACTCTTTTGCTGAAAACATTCACTCTTGAGATTCACGAGGTGAAATTTTGTCAAACTTCAGTCTTCTTTTACCTTCCAAGTAGAACAGATGAGAAAAACAGACAATGCCATAGTGAAGTAATGCTAAGTAGCTTTCATTTTATGCCCAATTGCCGTACCTTAGCTTATGCCCGAACAACCTTGTAAAGTGCATGAGTTCCCAGGAATTTTAAGACCCAACAATTTAGAATCGAGTCACCTTGTATCACGCAATGAACAGCACCACAGGAAAGCGCGTCTCAGTAGCTTTCATTTGAATTGTCGAAATTTAGGATTTCGTCCAAACTCAAAAAATAACAACAATTACGTTTAGAAGTGAAATAGTGATATGTCATAGTTAATGAGTAGAAGTTGCTGTTCAGACGGAGTTTGCCAATTGTAAAGCGTGCAGAGGGTGCAGTTTTCAAGGACACTTCAATGCTTTCTTATTTGCTAGATACTATTCTAAAAACTTGTTTTTCAGTTCAAACTCTTTAAGTTGCTTTCAAGCTTATTTGGGCCTTCATTTGCAGTTTCTACATGCAAAACATGTCAGTTGATAATCAACATATTTTTGACTGCCGTGTAGTGTTTTAGCTTTTGCTGCGTGATATTCATGACAGTGCTGAGATATTATTAAATTAAAACTTGAAAATCCCATTGTCCGTCCGTTGTTTGGAGACAGGAAATCAAAGGTTAAATCGGAAGCGAGTAGATAAAACCAAATCGACAAGTTAATTCCTCTTGGAGAGTCAAACATTGAGGCTCATGAATGTTGTTGTAGTTAAGAAGATTGTCGTGGCAGAGAATTGAATTCCTTAAATTCAAACTAAATGTTTTCTTTTAGAACTGTTCACTTTGCAGAGAGTCATATTGAAAATTTGTTTCCTTGGCTCTGCATGTTCCAAGTCTCCGACAGATGCAAGGTTATTGGCGCTTTCTTCTTGTAAGCTCCTTTCTTAGTATAGCTTAATCTGGAATCATGCGACAGCTTAATGGCCGGTACAATAAAACTTCTGAACGAAGGGCCTCCCATTACTATATATATATATATATACTTGCAATGACTTAACAACTCGCATCATGACCGTATTTCATTGTCACTGTGCCCGACCTTTAAAAAAACTGCTATCTAACCTAAAGGCCTTACGTGAAGTAGCTAATTGGCTTTCCAGAAGACCTTGGAGAAACCACATAGCTATGCATCCAGCTGATTTTTATCATTCCGATAATTGTTATTTAGCTGTTTCGCGTTGATGTTAGTTTGTAGCTTCCTTTAACGTCTTACACACTCTTTTGTCTTTCTTAGTGCCTCGGTTATCACTATTATCATGAAATATTTTGTTACTTTGTTTTTCTTTGGATTCACAGTAAACAGCTGTTACATTGATGACGTCTAATTAAGATGTGCCTGTTTATAGTAACTGTTGTTGTGCATTGTAACAAATTAGGTCGTTATTGGCCTAACACGATCGATGAAAGCTCAAGCCCAAACGTAAACATGTACAGAAACCCTCCTTTCCTTAGAACACGTTTCAAAGCATGCTTGAGACACAACAGCCCCATCACACAATCCCGAATTGCGACGTTTTCAAATTGTCAAAACGCTTGGCAAATCTCTGTTAGATAACAGGATTGTAATCTCTTAAAAGCTTGATTTTCAAATTCGTTTATCGTATTTCCTCGGGTTAGCTTTCAGTTGGTGGTTAATATCTGGCGTCTACAAGTGTAAATCTGAACCGCTTACTAAAGTATCTAAACTTGTAAAGTTGATAACGTGAAGCTTGAATTTCCAGGTCTCCAGATTGCTTTCTGTTGTAGACACCGGTATTTTTGTCATTTACAACGGCTATAGTGAACGTCTTCTTGAAATGGCACAAATCCCATCATTTTCAAGTCCATGTCTCTGTTTATAAATGTGAAATGTTAGTGGTACTTTTAGGCCTTTTCTCAAAGATATTATACTGTTTGTCCTACCAGAATCAGTGGTGGATAACGGGATAATACCTCTCACTAAAATCCAGAGTCTCACAAACTTTAGGCAAAGTCTCCAAATCTTGTTTTCTTAGCTTTCCTGACGTTGTAGTTCTGTCGTGTTCTCTGTGACGTGACTTGGGATCTTGACGTGAATTGAGATCCCGACCTTGGTAAGTGGTATGTGTTATGTGTACCACACCGATAACCTCGTACAAAATAATAATAATAATAATAATAATAATAATAATAATAATAATAATAATAATAATAATTATAATAATAATAATGACAATCTTTAATGAGGAAACTTTTTCACTAAAAAGTGGTTTACAAAAAGGACCTCGAAAATTAAAAATTAAAAATTTACAATGAATAAAAATGCTAAAAGATGCTACTAAAAACTAATGTATCTTATGTGTAATACAAAACTTAAATCAATGAATTAAAAATCTGACGCTTCAAAATATTTACATATAAAATATTTACAAAATCGCCTAATCTACGCCAATGAAATTGACAATTTTTTTTTTCATTTTCTTAATGTTTGCACAACTACCAAACATCAAAATACTTGCTTGTTCGGCCCCGTGTTAAAAGACAATTACTAAATCTTGTTGGAAAAGGGTGTAAGTCGCTTAAAGATAACTTGGTCGGTGACCTAGTCATGCAGTTGATGCATTTTCATGTTTTCTGTACTGTTTATACAACTACTGTTAAATAGATCAGAGTTGATAAGATGCGCATATCTGGCAAGTAAGACATCCCCCCTTCATAACTCACCGACTGTTTCCTTTGAGGTCCGCAATGATAAGTAATGACGTCATACTGCGTGTAATTACGTCGCAATTGCCAAATGGCGTCCATCTTGGCTCCGCCTGAAGTTTTGAGGAAGTCCAGAAATCCAAGATGGAACAAAAAATAATCAAAACCACTACAACAGCACTAATATAAGCTAAAAACATAAAAGTTACTGTAAGAAAGGTAACTTTGCTTTTCTTCATTTAAAAATGGGATTTCCCATTTTCTGAAGAAACGGACTGTCTCAAATTGATTGCCATGATAACATTGAAGTCAATGAACACAAATCGATCACATCAAACTGCTCCAGATACACATTTCTTACGCATTCCGTTAGGTTCAGAGTCGCCGTGGGCAGAATCCGCCCGTCCCTCTTCCCGGTCGAGATAGGGTTAAATGTCTCTTGAAAGGCGTGGTTATCCCCAATTTTATATTTGGATCCCAGTAGCCCTTTTTAAAATCTGCTTTTCCCGCGTAGTCATAAACTACACAATTCAAATATTTTTGTTTAAAACGGCACCGTTTATAAGATTTTGTTCCGTCTTCTGGTTTATGCATCAGTCTATTACAGCGGCCTCGTTCCCCCACCGGGCATTACTGATTAGTGGGGTATTTTTCAGAGATGTCCGACCAGGGAATCGGGCATTAGGCAACCCCCGAGCATTTCAAGGCATTGGGATTTTCACCTCACAATGCAGTGCAAAATGCTGTTGCTTCGTTTCAATGATAAGTTCATCAGCAAAGACACTACATTCTTGATTACAAGAATTACGCATGGCCTCTACTGATACCAGCCTGGTGCTGAAAGGGCCACCCCTGTCTGAATAAAGATAACTTGACTTGATTTGATTATTTACGTCTGAGGACATAATTGAGAAAGTAGATCCACGGAACGAATGGTCACTGCCCCTATTTAATTGAGAAATAGGGCTTATTCGACTTTGGCGTAAATAAGCTTTTATTAAAATAAAGGTAAGACATGAAGACATCGACCTCTTTTTAACTGCATTTTGGGCCATTTTGACCAGCTCGTTTGTCCCAACCGTGGGCATTTGACATTATATTTTCAAAAAAATGCTAAGACCCACGGGTCAGCCCAGGGAATTTTTTTTGGGAGAGGGGGGGGGGGTGGGGGTGGGTACTTAGCTTGGTATTGAGTGATGAATTAAAATTGCCCAAAGAATTTCATTACATACAAACGATTTAGAGGCCGAAATGTTTCGTGTGCGTTTTTCGTAGAATGATCTGGGGACGGAAGGGGATTAACGGGCGCTGAAACAATTCCCACGGGATACTACACAGATCGCGAGAAAATCCACTTAAACAGGCGGAAATCTTGAGGATGAAAATGTTAAAGGGATTTTAGATTTTGTTCTGAGCGATAGCGTGAAAAATAAATGAAGCCTTGAGCACGATAAATGTACAGTTTTAAATCTTGTAAATCAGATTATCACAACCTCTCCATAAAAAACACTACCTTCGTGTTACAGTCTTTTCCCTGGAATTCTGAATAAACAGTTATTGTTAAAGATCATTGGATGAGACCAAATCAACAGGAAGTATTCATGAGTGCAAGTCTTGTGAGCCAAGCGACTGCGCGCTCGGGACAATCAAGTCGTGTCGTCTTTTAAATTCAAAAGTGACCTGGATAACGCAAATAAATTTTTATGCAGATGGAACCTCAGCTTTACTGAAAGTAAAAAAAAAATATGATTATTTGCAGCTTACAGTTTCCTTGGCATGTATGGTATGTGCATTAAAGGCCAGGCCAGTGTCTGTGTATAGGCTAACTTAAAGTGTCTCTTCATTCCGTTGCAGGCGTTCCAGACAGCAGTCTCTCGGATATCGATTTGCTTGGGACGATAGGAGAGCCACTTCCAGTTGGAGTGTCCTTCACAAAAGGACCCCACACGAAGCCTGCCTTTAACTTCCGGTCAATTGCGAATGTGGGTCGATTTGCACGTTACATTTTTCCCAGGGATTTCTTCGTCGAATTCTCCATAACTGTCGCAATTCGACCAAAACGCGTCGAACGCGGTGTCGTGTTTGCTATTCTACCAAATTATCGACGAGGAAATGCAATTCTGGGACTGGAGATTCAAAGTGTCGCCGAGGGCACTACAATCAGATTAACTCATGCAAGTGATACGAGAACCAAAACTGTTTTTGACTTCCAAGTGCCTGACATTTCCAATAAATGGACGTGGATAGGATTTAGCATAAGAAGAGATGGCGTTACTTTTTATTTGAATTGTGACGAAGCTGAGACCAAGTTTCGACTGTCGACCCTTGGTGAACTTACCCTACCCTCCTACAGTGCATTGTACATTGGCAGGGCAGGCTGGACACCCGAGGCAGGATTAAGCGCCTTTGAGGTAAGCTTTGGTACATTGTGTTCAATCTCCCCTCATCTCTGCACACTTTTGAGGAAAGCTTGAGTCTGAATAGCCCTTGGCCTACTGTACTCCTGCTAGCACTGCTCCCAGTTTTGTCAAATCATGCCACAATGCAAATTATGCCAAAGTTCCCACGTTATGCTCCTAGACTGTAAACTTCCGCTCACAAGATGACAACGTTTCTGGGTATATAGCCGCGAAAAGAGAATTCAGAAGTAAATGATTACAATCTTTGGCAAGTTTTTTCGAATATGGCATGATTGGTTTGGTCTGCCAGTTGTTGACCACGCGTACGCAAAGAGGAAGGGGTTAAAGTACTTTCGGTACTTTCGGTACTTTCAATTATTCTTTTTCCGTGTAGCAAAGGCACTGCAAAAGCAAGAATGAAACTGTTGCTGGAGTTAATGGTGCTCTTTTGAAAAATTATGCTCGTTTGCTCCAATATATTATGCCAAAAAGTATGCTAGCACAATGTGCTAAGCCCTAGGTCTGATCCTTTCTTTCTTGCTTCGGAAGCTAAGCTTGATTGTAACCGCCAGGCTTCTGTATCGTTTTCCAGATTCTCCGCCCGCTAAATAAAACAATGAATAAATAAAATGAACTTTGTTTAACGAGGGTAACACTTAACACCCTGTTATGACTGACAAACCTGTGGCCCTCAGATTCAAGATCGAATTGGAATTTGGAATTTGAAATTTTGAATTGGGAAAACCGGGGAACCCGGAGAAAAACCTCTTGGAGTAAGGACGAGAACCAACAACAAACTCAACCCACATGACGCCGAGTCCTGGAATCGAACCTGGACGACATTGGTGAGCAGCGAGTGCTCTCACCATTGTACCATCCCTACTCCCCTAATCCAAAGTTATCCAAAGTAATCGATAATATAATCTTTGTTAGAGCTGCAGCTCGTATTTCTACATGACATCACCTGCTTGATGAAGCCTTATATTCTCATTTCCTTTGGTTTTCATTTCTAGGGTGATATATCAGAACTGGCCATGCACAGGGACCCCAGGCAGCCCCAAAGGCAGGAGTGTAAGGCAGGTAACAGTGAGGGGTTTGGTACTGAGTGGCTTTTTGGTTAAATCTTGGTTCTGTTGTTTAAAGTTGACAATTATCTTGGACACTAGGAAAGCGAACGACCGCTCAACAGCTTTCATTCAAATGGTCATTTGTCGTCCCCTTTCTTCAGTGATAACAAAACTGCGTCGGTATTAAATCAATTTATCAATTTTTCTTGCAATTCGCTTAAGCTGAAGAGCGCATTTCGAAGCAGGCCGCAGAAAACATGTTATATGGTAAAGATGGTGGCGCAATGTTGTGAAAGATAAGAAGAGTAATCCACTGTTCTGGCAACTCACAACGTAATTTTTCTGTCGCAACACCAAATCTCGTTGAGAGTTGGAAGGAAAGTAGAGTAGTCTTTTATGTATTGCAACTGATTGATTGAGAAGTTGCAGCATGTAACTATTTTTTGCGATTTAACTTGACAAGAAACTAAAATCACTGAATATGGAATACATTGACGTGGAACGTCAATTGGAAAAACGCCAGGATAGTGGCTAAAGAGATAAGCTTGCTGCAGAGAAAGGTTGAATGAGGAAGAATGAGGGTATTCAACAGCTTTGACCTCCTTCAAACGTGGAAGCTAACCTGAACAACCACTTTGATCCACCAAAGTATCGCACCATATGGCTTGGGATTTTCCTGTGCATTTAATTTACAAACTCTTTATTTTCATATAATTCTCACAAAGTGTCCAAAGCGTGGTTACATTGTAGCGGTATATTTACCCACCATATTGTTCTTTTAAGAATCGGAAGAAGGCAGTTAAACTACCCGTCGCTTTATTGATTTCTAACCACGTAACAATCTCGAAAAGAGACGAGTTTAATTTTTGTTTTCTTATATTGAGAAGATGAGCGGTGAGAGTATCATGATCTGAGACACTACAACTAAAATCGCTATATCAATGTTTTATTTCAGATAACAGTTCCAACCACAACAAGTATGCCAACCACACCCAAGAAAACAACAACGACAGAAACGACGACAAAAGCGACAACAACAACAACAACACCAACAACGACAGAAACGACAACAAAAGCGACAACAACAACACCGCCAACAACGACAGCACGGCGTATGACAACGGAACTTCTTCCAGACGTTCAATCTGCTTTAAAATCAAATACAAGCGGTCATCTTAATATTCCAAAGGAAGAGGCAACACAAAAATTAGAGACACCCACATCACCAAAAGAAGATTCAGATATTTCTGGTGTGGACGCAGCAAAAGTGCGAACGGCAACAGTGTCGCCAGAACTAACTGAGCCAAATGTTGAAGAAGAACTTGGATCAACCAAAGTTGTGTCAACAGGTAGATTACAAGATTCAGTAACGTTACCTACAGGTTGTAAAATTAGTTGCTCACTGCGCTACCCCGTATTTTTTTATTAATTGGTTTCTTCGGCCCTGAACCTTGGCCCTGAAACTGCATGTCACTGAAAAAGGCGACTAGCCAAGACTCGTACGAGTGGTGGAATTGTATCTCAACACGTACGAGTTGTTCAACCCGTTCAAGCGGTAAAACTGGCAAGACCCCTTTCACAGAACTGCACTAACACTCAAAGTTGTAATGTCGCAAGTTCACCCTCACTACACGCGCTGAACTGCAAAACTACTTTTATTTTATTTCACTGGAAAATACCTGATTCACGACTTATGTCCGCTGAATCAAGGGCGACTCTGGCACACTTCAAAGGTATCTCACTGAACAAATACAACGGTTTTAAGAACGTGTTCGGCTAAGCTTTGTCCGTAACACCATAACGGGAGATGTCAAATTTTGACCGGATTATTTTTAAACAAATACTAATTTTCTTCTGGACAATAATCTATCCTAAACTCAATGGTTTACGTCTCCATATTCTGACGTGTCTTCTATTTTTAGTCACATTTCTACTCTACTTTTAATTCAGCAGACAGCAGTATAGAAGTGACATCAGAAGCGATAACTACTACGGACGATACTGATTTAGTCACCACACAACCAGCAACCAGCGAAAAAAATATTTGGGATAGCGATTCAACTACAGAGCTGCCAAAATTGATAGAAACTACTATGTCCAACACCAATGCACCAGATAGCTTAGCAGCTACTGAAATTAGCGGAGTAACAACAACGTCCAGCGCTACTGAAGTAAATGGTGAAGGAAGATCTGCTTCACCCGATTCAACAAATGCAGAACTTCCACTAGTGGAGGAATCTACGACTCCCTACACACAAGTACCAGAGAGCACTGCAACCGCTGGAGACCTGGACGTAGCAACAACAACAATGGCAAGCGATACAAAAGTAGAACCCATAGTGACAATTGCTGTTGATAATACAGCAGCCACTGAACAGCCAAGGATGGTAGAGATGACGAGTGAGAGAATTTCCGTTCCAACTACCTCACCAAAGGATGCCTCGACAACAGAAAGTTCTGAAGACACTTCATCAGCAAGTAGAACAGTTACATCCGAACATCCATCTGAAGACACATCGTCAAAGTCAACAAGTGGAACAGTTGCAATGGCGGCTTCAATTGAAGGCACATCATCCACAAGCACAACCGTTACAACTCAACTTCCATCAGCAGTAACAACAGATCTTCCATCCAAAGATATTGCATCAACAAGTGGAGCAAGTAAAACAGAAATTCCATCAAAAGAGACTTCATCAACAAGTACACCATTTACAACAGTAATTTTTTCTGAAGACGCTTCATCAACAAGTGAAGCAGTCACAGCAGAACTGCCAACTGAAGAAAGCTCATTAACGAGTGCGGCAATTACAACAGACGATACTTCATCGATAAGTAGCGTTGTTACAACAGAAGGGCTAATAACTGTTACAAGTGAAACTCCAACTGAACACATTTCGTCAACAAGTATAGCAGCTAAAATGCACCTTCCAACTGAAGATACCTTATCGACAAGTGCAGCAGTGACAACAGAACTTCCAACTGAAGATACTTCATCAACAAGGGCACCAGTTACAACAGAAAGAGCAACTGAAAACACTTTATCGACAAGACAAGGAGTTACATCAGAACTTCCATCGGAAGATAGTTCATCAACAAGCACAGCAGGTACATCCCAGTATCCAACTGATGATACTTCTTCGATAATTGCACCAGTAACGACAGAACTTCGAACTGAAGATACTTCATCAACAACTGCACCAGTTACAACAAAAGTTTCAACTGAAGATACTCCATCAACAAGTACAGCAGTTACAACAGAAATTCCAACTTCCTCAGCAGGTGCACCAGTTACAACAGATCTTCCAACTCAGGAAATTTCATCAACGAGTAATGCAGGCACAACAGAGCTTCCACATGGAGAAAGATTATCCACACGTACAGCAGTTGCAACAGAAATTCCACCCAAAGACACTTCATCGACAAGTAAGGCAATTTCAACAGAACGTCCGTTTTTCTCAACAACTACAGCAGATACAACATCACATGAAATGACTGACTTCCAGAAGCGTACTACAGATAGTATTCTTTCGTCTTCTACTCTATCAAGGGATGGGGAAGACCTCTCAACAGCTTCCAGCTCGGTTTCATCATCCAGTTCGCCTACGGCAGCAAGCACAACGTCTAGTCCAGTAATCAGTACATCAAGTAGGCCTAAAGACGCTGCTAGTTCAAAGCATTCTACCTCATTCCTTGTTTCAACAACTATAGCACGTGACATAGGAGATGAAAATGACCCCACCGATGATACAGAGGCAATTATTGCAAGAATTGAAGGAGAATCCGAGGAGAATTCTACCAAAGAATCATCTGTTGATATCACAGACACCACTCCAAAGGTCCCCTCTTCTGTTCAAAGTACTGAAGCCACAACGGTGAATCCTGAAGCATTGGCGACAACGTCTAGCACGGTAGGTGGTATGAGGAGAGGGCAATTTGATTGCCCACATACAATTTACATAAAAAGAGGACCAATCTTTGAAATTGGACCCAAGTTTATTTGTGAAAAATGTCAAACGATCAAACGACTTCAAAGGAAAGGACTGCTTTACAGCTATTGTTTGAATGATGACAAGAACTTCTTACATATTCGCCTTTGATTTCGAGAAAGGGGGGAATCAGAGAGCATTCAGTGAGAAACAATTGACAGAACAGCTGAAAAGGGAGAACTTTTCATACAGGAGTTGCGTCCCGCGTCGCTTAGCACGCTTATTGAGACGTTTATGGTAGCATTTCTATCTCGATACTACACACTCCCAAACTCTTATACCCAATGCCTACCAAGTAGATGGCAACTAACAATATGCGTGTTGGTTAGTCGATTCTCATACTATGCATAGATTAGGTCTATGCAAGAATTTTAAATACCAAGTGCAAATAAACGCCATTTCCAACCATTACAACGCTAAAATTCTTTGTTATTTGATATTTTTACTTTTAACAGTTGCAAAGCACAGGTGCCCGCACTGCGAGACCAAACGAGATCCCAGATCTTAGAGGACCCCCAGGATCTCCGGGACCCAAGGGCGACAAGGGAGAGTCTATTGTTGGTCCTCGGGGAGCAGTGGGATATCCTGGATACCCTGGTCGTAAAGGAGGTAAAACAAAACCGTTTTTCATGTGATATGGTTATCGCGTAAATGCGAGGAATGGCGGTTCTACTGGACGCCGAGTTCCAGCTCCACCGCCACCATAACCTTTTCGTCCATGAAAACAAGACCAGTTGGTCTGAACATTTTAACTTGAAGTAAATGACAGCTGAATGATAGCTGATGATAGTCGATGATAGTATATGATAGTTGGAGGTCAAATGAGTGCGCGAGTTTTAACTATCATCGACAACCATCAACTAGCATCGACTGTTTATTTGTATACATTATTTATACAGAAATTCCAGTTTAGCATAGCTGGTTTAAATGGAGATCTGTATAAAATAATAAGAATAAATCAAACATGCGCCGCCCTTTTAACCAGGCCTTAATTCCGAGCTCCCAACTGTACAATAACTTGCTGGATCGGCCACTGTAGCGAAATCCGTGATAGATATCACTAACAATCAACCTGGGGAGTACAGAGATCAGTTAACTACAAAACAAACAAACTGGATTGCAAAGAAAAAAAACACACAAACGAAACGATTCAAACAACAGGAACAAACGCGGTGAGATCGTTATTGAATGTCTTCTGTTTTGTTTGGTTTCATGTACCCGCAAGTAGAAGTTTCCGTAATTTTCGCCTCATTTAAAGAATGTTCTTAAGGAGGGTCTAGGATTAGGAAATCTTGATCTGCACCTGCGTGTTCAAAATTTAAAGACACCAGGTTTTAGCTCTTCCTAAGAGTACTAAAATGCACATCGATTGTATAGAAAAAAAATGGATTCGCCTACTAACTTCTCTAAGTTTTATTTCCGAGTTACCAACACGACTATTGTCGAGTATACTTCATTCTCAAGCTCATTAATAATTTTTGAAAAGAAAACAAAGGAAATAAATAAATAAATAAATAAGTTAATGGAAAGTTCAGTGGAATCCACGGGGTGGCTCTTCTCTCCACTGTTTACAGGTCGAATTGTAATTTGTAGGGAGGTTTGCAAATGTGATCCTAATCATCATATAATTTGGTGAACGTTTGCTTTGAATTACGAGTAGTTTGAAAAGCTATATGAAACACTCGTTAGGGTGTTCCATCTGATCTCGAAATACCTCGAAGTTTGTTCAAAAAAAACCTCGGCTGTGCCTCATTTCTGAAACCCACTTCTCGGTTTTTGGAAATCGGATGAGAAAGTCTTTCTCGTGCTTCATACATTGCATCCAGTGTTGCAAAATGTTGATATCAGTGGCTCAATAATCGTCCTTACCTCTTTTTCGTGACAGTAAAAGGGAGCAAAGGTGACCCTGGTAACAGTGGATCTAAGGGCGAGCGAGGCAGACAGGGTCCTCAAGGTCCGGCAATATACTTTAAATCTGGCGAAGAGATTATAAGCGTTAAAGGAGAGAAGGTAAAGCCTGCGTTGGTTGGTTTAACATTGTCAGAATAGTTTCTAATAAATAAAGCTTATTGCGTTTACCATCTTTCATATGTTATCCCTTAGAGGGCGCCTGGGATGTTGACTGAAAGAACACTTGACATCCATCAGCGCTTTTGAAATCTTGTGTTTTTCCTCACCTGTTTCAACTGCAAAACGTTCTTCTACCTTGAAGTTTTCCAATTACATCTTTCACATCATTTAAGTGGCGGATTACCTGGTGAATAGTTTCGTCTGATATGTTCCAGTTGTATTTGGAATGGGTTGCTTTACATGACTCTGTTTGACGAATCGCAGACAAGCAAAAGCATAATGCCACGCAGGCTGTTCTTCAAGACGTTGTCTCAGATGATTGGCCACTTAAATTACGCTAAAAAAGAGCCGCGGGAGGTACTCCTAGGAATTTTGGACGTGGGTGGTGTACGGCTCAGTTCTTCAAACCCTGACTCAATTCCAGACCTTGCCTCAAAAATCCATACCCATTTTCAGACCTGGTTTCTAGAGCCCAAACCCATTTCTGTAAAATTCGTATACTTTTTTCAGACTTTCAGACCAAAATGGTTAAAATCTATGCCCTATTTCAGACTAAAACGGCTCAAAAAGCATACCCTTTGTGATGCCGCACATACCGATATAGCTTAGTAGGGGATCTCCCCCTCCCCCCGAACACAGGTCCCTGCCAAAACTAAATGAAGATTAGTTTTCCTGATATTCACGTCATTCATGTCTTGTTTTCCACTTTTCCTGCAGGGTGAACCAGGACCAGCCTATACATTCGTGCGAGAAATCAACTGTACAAAGGTTCAGTGTTGACTTTGTTACTTTCAATATCAATCTTTAATTCTTCCAGTTAAAATCCGCTTACTGTAAAATTTTCCTGATTCTGCATAGAGCATCGAAAACAGGAAGATAAAGAGTGATGAATTTACTCATTTGAATTTCAGGGTGAATGTGGCCAGTATATCCAAGGTCCTAAAGGTGCAGCCGGAAAAAATGGTCTTCCGGGAGTTCCCGGCCCCGCGGGATTGCCCGGTCCTCCGGGTGCACCGGGAGAACCCGGAGTGCTGCTCGATCCTGAAACAGGACTGGTGAGTTTTGCATTTTAACCAAACGCATTGATTTGAAAAGATATATATATATATCTGCAACATTTAGTTGGTCGACCTCTCTAGTTGAAACGTATTACGTTACTCTCCAAAAATGCATTAATAATTCATAAGCCCATTGACCTATCAAATGGTCGATAAATATCACGCGCAGTGGTTTTAAAACCCGATGAAACCTCCTCCTTATTAGTATGCGTTGTTTAATGTTTTTCTCGTATGCTAATATCCAACGTTCATAAAAGCATCATTGTTGTGAACTCTCTTGAAACACGCTTTTCCAGGAATGTTTTTGAAGCCGTTCAAAAAACTCGCAGCACGTGTTTTATCGGGTCTAAAACCACTCGGCTGTATAAACCAATTTTTACGAAAACATCTTGTATATGATACATCATTAGATTGTTTTAAAATATGCACTGGTTTTCTTCTTATAGCCTGTTGATCCTCCAAAAGGCGATAAAGGAGAAATAGGAATGAATGGTTTCAATGGAAGCAAGGTATGAATATAATTCGTTCTATATAAGACGGTTGCTTTCAAGAGATGGTCTTACAGTTCTAGCAATTATCGTTTTGCGTAGGGTGAACCTGGACAAAAGGGACAGCGAGGAATTATTGGTCTTCCTGGGCAAAAGGTAGGAACATCTGATTATTCGACATAGCAACAGAAAGGAAGGTGTGTAAGATTTTTCTATAAAATATGTAATGACGAAGAGCGGTGGTATATATTCTTTAAAATTTTGTATGTAGCGAGGTTTTCTTAATCCTTAGACCTTCATATGCAAAGCCAACGACACATGATTGAACATTTAATGCCAAAGAATGTTGTGACTTTCGTAAAATGGTTTCAAGCCAGGTGTCATAGCATTAAGTCGATAAAGTATTATCATCTGGGTAAGTTCTGTCCAGATCGACTGTTGTTGGTGACATTGACTCACGTCTCGACAGAGTCCATTGAACTGTATAGATTGTATTTAACATTTGTTTCATGCATGTTTCAGGGTGACCGTGGAAGCGTTGGACTGCCCGGTGCTCCTGGCAAGGGTGGTCCACCGGGGAAAATGGGACTTCCGGGTGTGGTAAGTAATATATCAACGGCGAGGAATGTTTCATCCGATTTTCAAGCACCCAGAGAGGGGTTAAAAAAACGAGGCGCAGCCAAGTTCAAGCTACTGTATTTGGAAATCGAGTGAAGAACCTTTTCACATGTTCTATATAGCTTCTCAAACTATTAACAAGTTTTGGAGAAAATTCAAACCGAAATTTCACCAGATTTTACGATAGTTAAGATCATAATTCCAAACCGCCTTCACGGTAGTGATTTCCCGGTACCGTTTTTTCTTCACGGGTTATTGATGAGTTTGAAGAGTCGAACTGATACGTCGCTTTTCAGTTGTAATTAATTCAAGCCTCAGGAAAACTGGAACAACTCATGGTAAATATCTCACATTCTCTCAAAAGTCCGGGAATCTTATCTTTTGGCTTGTCGCCAGGTCTGCTAAGGACTTTCTTGTTGGCAAGGAAACGTCATTTCAAATAATAGCTATGAATCAATTGCTGTTCAATTGCTAATCCTGTTTGGTAGCAACCCTGTGTAGCCCAGTGTTCGAAAAGAATAGAGGATGCAGTTGGCTGTCTGGTTTATAGGAAAAGCTGTAAATGGTTTGAACCCGGGAGTCATGTCTTAAATACGTAAATTATGATCTTCCGCTTAGAGTCAAGTGACTCTCAGGACTACACTCACCCGGATGATCGTAATTTACGTACTTATGGTTTATAGATGTTGCATTAAACCAGCCTTGCGGCTAAATTGAATGCTTGTTCTTCTTCTTCTTCTTCTTCTTCTTCTTCTTCTTCTTCTTCTTCTTCTTCTTCTTCTTCTTCTTCTTCTTCTTCTTCTTCTTCTTCTTCTTCTTCTTCCTCTTCTTCTTCTTCTTCCTCTTCTTCTTCTTCTTCTTCTTCTTCTTCTTCTTCTTCTTCTTCTTCTTCTTCTTCTTCTTAAGTTTGAAAATTCGGACCACAACAATCAAAGGTAATGTTTTCTTTCTTTTTTTAATAGGGTTTACGTGGTCCTACAGGATTCCCTGGAAAAAAGGGCGTCAGGGGATCAACCGGCGTAAAGGTAATATTTTAAAAGTAAAGTAAGTAAAGTAATATATTAAACATCAATAACTCGGGGAGTGTTTGCGCAACCTTCCGAGCCTCTGGCTCGGAATTAAGTGCTTGATAGTAATCCAGATCAAATTTGAATTTGGAAATGTTGGTGTTTGAGGAGAGGGGAAAACTGGAGTACCCGGAGAAAACCTCTCGGAGCAAGGACGAGAACCAACAACAAACTCAATCCACTTAACGTCGAGCCTGAGAATTCAACTCGGGCCACATTGGTGGAGGGCGGGTGCCCTCAAGACTGCGCCATCCCTGATATGATTTAATTTACTGATCTGGGTCAATTCCCAAGAAGAAATACAAAAGCTAAGAAAGCTATTTTGTTTGTATAGTGTTATGATGTTAGATGAGGCGATCTTTGAGGATGAAAGATCGAGGTTTCTGGAAAGACATTATAAGGTGACCTTAGATTCGGTACGGTGATGATGATGTTGCAGAGCAAATCATATTTTTGCCTCTAAAACCGTTCATTCGGCTATGATCTTGTAAACAGCGTTAGGAATACTGTGGTTGGATCCTGTTTGTTCGTTTTTTAATGTACACTTTTGCTCTTACCTTCATGATATTTTAGACAAGCAAGTGCTTACTCAGTCATTTTAACTTCTTAACGTTTGCTAACTTCTTCAATGCTCGGCATTCAGGGACAAATGGGAGACAGAGGTATTCAAGGTCCAAAAGGAAACGATGGTCCATCGGTAAGTCCGCATTAAAGCACTTCGGTCCGACAAAAACAACTAAAAACCACTCGTTAAACGTTCCGAAAAGGACATTGAAGACACAAAATACAACTTACATGTCGCGAACACCACCACAGGAAACGTAGACACAAAACTGAGAGCCAAGTTGTGCAATATGTAAGACAGCAGTAACACAGAAAAGTATTATTCAACAGATGTACAATTACATATTGTCCACAGGCTATGGTGAAAAGCTAGGACCACCTTCCAAGGCTTGAATCGGATATACATACACATATTCCAACCACAGAATCGTGGAATCAAAATCAAAAAGAATCAGAATCAAATGAAAATCAGAATCAAAAAGTAACATATTGCCCTGGCCAATTGCTAGATGTGACAATGGTAGTTTTAGCACAACCATAGGGAATCAATACAGTCGAATTGCTCTCACAAAGCCGCCTCGATCTTCACAAAGGCCATACTTGCCTGTCCGCTCCACCACGAACGTTGGCCCTCTAACGTTGAAAAACCAAAGTAGACTTGGGACATTAAATTCTTATCGAATGGCCATTTTTGTTGTATTTGAAACATGTTTTTGGCGTTGGCTTTTTCAGGATTTACAGTACGAATCCGAAATCCGTGAACTGAACACTTCTTTTTGAAAAAAGTAAGATTTGTATACAGAAAAGAGCCAAAGTAGATCGTAAACAACCAAAGTAAACGAGAGACATCAATTGTTAGTCTCAGATGGTCACTTTTGTCGTTGGTGGAACATTTTTATTTACTTATACACAGAACTGCTCAATACTCGTATTTTTTATCCATACTTTAAAAATTTTATTAACAACATGTCTTTTCATTACCTCACAGGGAAACATGGGATTCCCAGGACCACGAGGACGAAAGGTGATATTCAGTGTGTCATAAATGACATCGTTGCCAGATCATTATAACAAACTGTACAATAAGCATGATCGTGCAATAATCATTATTACTTGTATTAGAGATTGGAGAGAGCGTAGTAGGAAATAATAACTTGCTCGAGATTTTACCTCTAAATTTGTGGTGAAAAGAACATCAGAAAATTATTACAATGGTATTATGTATTGGAAACTACTGTAACTTCTCTTTCTTCGATAGGAGAAAGAATGTAAGAGTAGTATTTAGACCTACTTCATATTTTGCTTCTTCTGTTTCCATATTCATAACGCCTTCCTTTCATTGCTATAGAGTCGTTTACACTAAAGGAAACGAGGCGCATAAGGCGCGTCTTTGACTAAATTATACTTGACCTAACTAATGTATTTGAGCTCAGCAAACGTTTTGCATCAAATGTACAAGGAAGGTATTCCTTCTTATTGATGTCATCTTTTTTCACACGAGCCTTTTTTTCCTGGTAAAAGTTCCCCTATTGTATTACTTTGTTCATATTCTGAAACTTACAATCCACTTTCAGTGGAATACTTTCTCAACCACTCGGTAGCAGCTCTTTTTTCGGTATCATCCGCACAATCGAGAAGTAGGCCAGTCAAATGCATGAAATTCATTTCTTATTGAATAAGTGAATGATCATCGCAGTTATATACGCAACTTAAGCAGTTGCGAAAAGAAAGCCTGAAAAAAATTCAGGCTTGAACGGGACTAAATTGTGTATATAACTGCGATGACCATTCTCTCATTCATTCTTTCTTCCGCAGTTCAAATGTATAAATCGAATTCTCATGTATTCACTTTCATTTCGTTTCTTATTTTTGTATTGATTTTCAGGGCGCAAAGGGCGACAGTGTTCCAGGTCCACCAGGTCCCCCGGGTCCTCCAGGACCTAAAGGTGGTACATCACCTAAGAAAGGTGACCGGGGTCTTCCTGGCCCCCCTGGCCCTCCTGGGCCACCTGGAAACATAAGCAATGCGGCTGGACTCGGTGGAAAAGGAGAAAAAGGGGACGCTGGGAAGAAAGGACAGAAGGGCGATTCGGCAGGTTCGTTGGTCTCCAGAGCCCGGTTGTTCGAAAGCCGATTAACGTTAATCCACGGGGTCCACGAGGTTTTCTGCTCGCTCGTTAAAATTGTTTTTAAACTCTAATGTTAAGCTACTGGTAAAGAAAAGTCAACGTCAAAACTGAGGGACAAAAATCTTTTTGAAAAATCTTTATTGTTGTGTAATGAAACTCGAATCAAAGTTGTTGTTAATCCAGGATTAGCTCGGGCTACGGATAACTGGGCCCAGAACCCTTGTTAGTTCTCTCCTTCCTGTATTCAATCTTTAAGCCATGCGCAAAGAACGGTGGGTGACTAGGGTCCTTTAAAGTTACTCTAGCTTTTGTACTTAGGTGATCAAACTGAAAAGTTAACAGAGCTTCGTGCAGGGGAAAGCGATATTCAAATTAAAGCAATTGAAAACATTACGAGATTCGCTTATCATGGGTAATTCAAGTTACATAATATTACACAACTGCTACTAACGAAATTGTACAAAGACTACTTCTATTAACAACAACAACAACAACAACAAAACACAGCGGAAAAAAGGAAGCACTTTTACGGATGATACAGTAGCAGAGGATAAGCTGGTTGAAACATGTGATCGCTTGAATGAAACTACGATGAATGAGCAGTCTCTGAAAAATATACAGACATGATGGACAATTTCTTAAATATGTCATTTAACACTTTTTGAAGTCAAAAGGCTCACAGAATTAAATACGCTTTTTTAAGCAAAACAGTCCATCTACATCAAAATCTAATAGAAGTCCCCATTGATATCTGCTTATAGGACTAAAAGGAGAAAAAGGAGCAAGGGGATTCAATGGAACGAAAGGCGACACCGGATCAATTGGACCGCGTGGACCTGTTGGACCCCGAGGTCCACCAGGCCTGCCGAGTGACAACGTAACAGTTGGAGAGCCTGGACCTAGAGGACAACCAGGAGTTGACGGAATTTCTGGGATACCGGGAGAGCCTGGGCCTAAAGGAGAAAAGGTGTGTTCGTTTTATCCAGGTAGCAGCATTTGTTTAAGGGCGGCGCGTACTCTTGTTACTGCGCATACGCTCTGTGCATCTGGTGATACTCGGGTTTTCCTATGGGTGGTGCCTACTAATACAGGAATAGTTTTGCGCGGTTTAAAACTATGCAGAGAAAGCAGAACTCACCAAGTGCTATTGGTATCCAAAATGAAAATTGGGGGTGACCATGCATTTTTCAGAGATAATAAAGCTTCAGTTTGGAAAAAACGCCATACATTGCTTTGTATTTTACGGCTTTTTAGAATAATTGTTGCTTAATATTCTCTAAAAACTGCGTGGTTACCTCCAATTTTCTTTTTGAATTCCAATAGCCCCTTGAAAAGATCTGCTTTTCCCGCATAGTCATAAACCACACAAAAATACTTCGGTTTTAGTAGGCACCCTGGACGTTCATTCTTGTTACAGCTATGTAGTGTCACACGTGACCAGTCTTTCAACATAATAACCGAACTAAGTATCCAAATCAAAAACATTGAAAAAGTTGTAATATGCTTAGTATAAATGACAAATTTTACACCAAACTGCTAATCCATCTAGCTATAACGTGGGGTATTAGGTTAGGTATGTGAAAACCTTTAAGTTTATGCGTTCAAAATATTTTTTTCCTCCTTTAGGGTACTGCAGGTTCATTAGGATTTCCTGGTGTAAAAGGAAAACCAGGCGAAAAGGTACGAAAGATTAGTAACCGTTAGTCGTAACCAATATTTATGCTTGAATTGAGAATGAAGTCGAACGAGAAACATATTTGGGCATTGTAAATATGACGGACCACCTTCTTTTTGGATCGTTACAGTGTAATTTGTTTCAACTTTTTCTGTAGGGTGAAATGGGGCCACAGGGACCCGAGGGGCAGACAGGAGAAAAGGGCCCAAAAGGAGCACAGGTAAGCCAATATGGCTTCTGCAAAATTTGTAACAACTACGTTTGTTAGTAGTTAGTAACCTTCATTTAAATGTCAAGATTCATTCTAGTGCATAACCAGCACTAATTGGGGACAGTATACAATAATGAAATTCTAAAATTAAAAAAGTAAAATATATACATAATCATCTTAAAGTTCTAAAAATCTACAATCTACAAATTACTCGATCATAGGCTACGGGCATTACTGCCGCCTTCACATCAGGCTTGCAAATATTCGCTCCGACGAACACGCAATTTTTGGCATTCCAAAAATAAACACGACACGTGCAAGAAGTAGTTTTATTATTGAGTCATGTTTTAATATAAATACTGTATGAATTAATTTTAGATCTTGTAAATAGCTTTTCGAACTAAATTGAACTTAATAGCACTTTATTATGTGACATTATTATATAATAGTTAATTTTTATTACTTACATTTTAACGGTACGCAATTCAGCCCTTAGCTGCTATGTATTGTTTTCAATACAATCTTTATCTTTATCCAGATGTGTTATTTACAATAATAACATTAAAAATTATTCAAAACTCATTAATAATTCATAAGCCCATTGACCTATCAAATGCTCGATAATACATCACGTGCAGTGACTTTATATCGATAAACCTCCTCCTTATTAGTATGCGGTGTTTTATCAGCTGATAAAACACTCCTCGTTAGTATGCGGTGTTTTTCTCGTATGCTAATTTCCAACGTTCACAAAAATATAATTGTTACGAAACACTCCTGCTCGTTTTTTAAACATTACTTCAAACATCGGTTCAAACATAGAAGTTAAAATCATGCCACGCTAGGTGTTGCATAAATAGCAGGAGTCACTACTACTGTCCTCCAGTAATGATATGTTAGTTAGTTGGTTGCATTGGTTGGTTGGTTACGGGGGGGCAGGGGTGACGCAGCGGAGAGAGCTCTCATGTGGCTCGGGTACGATTCCCAGACTCGGCGTCATATGAAGGTTGAGTTTGCTATTGATTCTCGTCCTTGTTCTGAGAGGTTTTTCTCCGGGTACTCCGGTTTTCCTCTCTCCTCCAAAACCAAGAATTCTAAATACAATTCGTTCTGGAAAGTGTCCCAAATTAGTGCTCTGCGCTAAATACATTGACACTTATAACGCGATCTTCGTGACTCAAACTATTCCATAAGCAAGGATAGTTTTATCAATCTGCGAAGCATACAATTGGAATAAATGAACCATTCTCTAGCATCCCGCGTAAATGCCAGTATAGGCATCTTGTTTCGGTGAATATCTGTTCGGATGGTCTAAATCGCCTCAGAAAAATTCGGATTAAATTGTGATGCGACAGAAGCGTTTTTTGTCTCAAAAGTTGGTAGCATATACTTAATGAAACAATGCTTAATTCTTTTCACCTTTAACTAGTTGAGGTGGTTTTAATATGTTCATTGTTTCTCTACTAGGGTTCACTTGGAGACAATGGACAAAAGGGAGAAAAGGTATTTATGTAAACGCCTTGTGGTACTTTTAAGCCTCTTTAGCTTCTAAGGTTTTTAGTAAGTTCCAATGAAACTGAAAGGAAAGGAAATTTAAAAAAAAGAATTAAGAAATCGCTACCTGTTATGCCCCCAAGAAATGCTACAAAAAAAAAAATAATAGATTAAAATTTCTTACTTTTTATAACATTTTTAAAGTGAAAATGGCCTTTTGAAAGAAAGAATGAAGATATAGTGATTTTCTCGAATTTCTGCTCATGCGTTTTGTTTCCAGGGCGACCAAGGCATCGGCGTCAAAGGAGAACCGGGCAATAAAGGGGAGACTGGTCCGCAAGGCCCGCCCGGACCTCCCGGTGAGGTATCTCCATTAGATCCCGTGAAGGTGAATTTTCTGCTTCCTTTTATCTTTTTGCAGTGCAAATGGAAGTTTAATTCTGGATGTGGTTAGATTTGATTTTGTACAGTCGAGAAGCAAAGAACTTGCAGCAATTAAACGTTTTTACTAGAACCATCGCCCCTTAAGTAGTGATGCTGCGATTTTTCCTCGTTATTTGAGGTCCATAGGAAAATTTGTGACCTTTTTGAATCAAAACTGAGCGATAGTAAAAACGAGCAACATTTCGAAGCCTTAAAGGGACACATGCGCATTAGATACCATTTCTTAGCTGATTTGCATATCACACTTCATCCGCAAGTCTCGCGCTGAGAAGCGCATCCTTTGAAAAATCTAAACAAACCTTGTCGAGTCCAAGTGTTTGCCAGTCAAAATTATTATAGTGATTATAGACCTAATGTCATATTAGAACACTCATTTTCTTGATACCATGGAAACTTTACTGATGGACTTGTCCAGGGAAAGCCAAACGGCAACGAATACCTCTGAAGTCGAAGAATCATTTAATTGTTTATTTCGGTATCCGGTCGTGTGAAAAATTATCTTAGCTGTTTCTACGTTTCACAGCGTTTGCATAAGAAGCAAATTGAGTTCAAATATAAGAAAATATGTCAATTTTAAAACGTAGCGAATCGCCTGAACTGCAGCGTAGCGAAACGACTTTATAGCGAAACTACCGGTAAGCTTTATTGCTGCTTTCAATCATATATGTTGCGTTTATAATTTCGTTTCTACAACTTCTCCGTTATCTAAATTTACAAACCAAACCCATGTCATTACAAGAACACTTGCTCGACCCGTAGAAAACAAGGTTTTAATGGAGGTTTTCCTTGTCGAGGAGATAATCGACTGTGTACCGAAGCTTGCCTTCGCCTGAGCTCCAAACCAAGCAGCTATGACGCGAAGTTCGAATCGTTTTCGAAGATTCCCTCCGTACGAACCTTTCGCCAGGTTGGGAAAATGCTATTTTCCAAATGCATATAATGGTCATGTTCCGTTGGAGACGCAATCCATACTGTTTTTAACCAAATATGATAAAATAATACCATAGGATGAGCAAAAGCATACTCAGAAACAGGTTTCCAGTAAAAGATTGAAAATCCAATAAAACACTGGAAAGATTGAAGCGGATTTCTAGATGTGTTCGACGCGTACTTTTGATTTCGGGTTGAGGTGGACATTTTTCAAAATGACAAAACTAGTGTCCAGGTCAGTTCGGTCACAAAGGTGACTGTGTCCCTTTAATGACGCCATTGTCAAGTTCAAATTGTTCAATGACAATGGGATCATGAAGAAGCCGAAGCGTTGTTCCTTTTTTAACCACTCAGATTTGTTGATTTAGTTCGTGTCCCGGGTGTAAAACACCTCTCCAACCACTTTCGGTGGAAACAGTCCATAATTATTGGCGTTATGTTAACTGTTTCAATCCAGTTCAAGTGATGGCTCGAAAAGCTAATCAACCAAACCCGAGCCAAATCTTGTTTCCTATGGATGACAAAGGCAAACTAACCGAATATCCAACTGAAAACGTGTTTACTGTCGGTATTATGACATAGTTTATGTCTAAGGAGAAAAGGTACTTTTCAGTTTGTTTGTTTGTTTCCGTTGTTGTTATAGTTGTTGTCAGTTTTGTTCCTGCATAGAAGAGTTGAAAAGAATAAATCTTTTTTGTTGTTACAGGGACAGAAAGGTGACGAAGGACCCACAGGCGCACAAGGCATGCCGGGAACAAAGGCAAGTGATTTTTAAATATTACTAGTAAACAACAAAGTTCCTATTTGAAGAGCCCTCATTACTAAGAGAAACAGTAGCTTTTGTTACAAATATGGTTACAAATGCGGATTACACCCAACTTGACGTCATGATGATGATATTTTCAAGCCTTCTGCTCAGACAGGAATTTGGCACTGTAAATTAAACATCGTGTTGGTTAGATCTCAAGACTGGGCATGTTTTAGAATACGCTTATCAAGATTGCAGTCATTTTTCAAGTGGCCAAAGTCGCGTTCAAATTGCAAGGTGAAATAGTGTTATTAAATAGATATAAGACGATAGGAGTAGACGTTTTAACAAAATTACGAAGCTTTGACGGCGACGGCAACGAAAACGTCGAAGAAGCAACAACTGTGCACGTGCATTACCCTTTTTTGTACATTTCTTTGCCGTTACTACACGACTAGAACTTGAAATTTCCTGATGGAACGTTTTATGAATGGAGGAAGTTTTTTGTAGTTTACACATTTCATTGAGCCTCCATGTAATTGGACTTAGCTGTTAATGAAATTCCCTCAGCTCGCTTATTCGTCTGACCTACGTACACATTAAGCTTTGAGTTTTCAGAATAAAATACCGATCATTGTTAAGACCATAGCTGTTGTTTTGTTTCCGAGTTGTTTTGAACCTCATTATGAAAGCGAGGCTAAGTGCAAAGTTTTTATTACGAAAATTAGTTTTCGTTCATTTGCAAACAAAACTTATTTTCATATGAAAGGCTTTGTACTTAGCTTCGCTTTCATAATGAGGTTCACAGCAACTCGGAAATGGCCTATTATATGAATATCTTTTAACCATAGGGAGAAAAAGGTGACACAGGAGATGCTGGTTTTCCCGGACGAAGGGTAAGTAGCCTACCATTCAAAAACTCATTAATAATTCACAAGTCCATTGGCCTATCAAATGGTCGATAAAACATCACGTGCAGTTGTTTTAAAACCGATAAAACCTCCTCCTTATTAGTATGCGGTGTATAATGTTTTTCTAGTATGCTAATTTCCAACGTTCACAAAAGCATCATTGTTATGAACTCTCTTGACACACTCTTTTCCAGGAATGTTTTTGAAGCCGTTCAAAAAACTCGCAGCACGTGTTTTGTCGGGTCTAAAACCACTCGGCTGCGCCTCCTGGCTTTAAATCCCAATAAAACACTGCTGCTCGTGTTTTAAAAGTTACAAAAATCTACTCCTTACTAATCTGACTAATACTGTTATTGTACTGTTACCAAGCTCCTACACAATATGTATATCTTATGGAGAGTGTACTGGTTCACAGAGAAAACAAATTTCAGTGTCATGTTTCTGAGGATGGCTTACTGATTATTTCAGTGTACAGTAATTTTTAACCAAGGCGAATATCATTTTAGTTTCGTGTAGTTTTTCAAAGTCATTTTGAGAATAAATTTAGCCGTGCTTACAAAATTACAACTGGAGATCGCTACATTTTTAGGATGATATTTTCAGGTCGTTTGCCTTCGGAGCGTTTCTTTATACCATCGCGTACAATCGGGTCCGACAACATTGACAAAATATTATGTTCTCCGATATCACGAAGAACACAGCCAATCAGAAATTCGGAAACTGCTAACGTCATTTGACGGTATCTTCTGGGGTCCCTGTGACATGGTTATGTCAAGCTAGCTATGTATCATATTGATCGTTTGTTTTCAGGGTGTTCCCGGGAAACAGGGTCAAGCTGGATTTCCTGGTATGAAGGGCGAAAAAGGTGATCAAGGACCCGTGGGTCAGGTTAGTGATATCCTGGCATTAATTAACGCTTTAAGCCCAATATCAACATGAAAATTCTCGTTACTGTACTCCATATATTTGTTATGACGCTAGTTGGGAGCATTTTAGACTGCAAGCAGTCCCTTTCTGGTTAGTCGAGATGGTGTGCTCATATCGCAGCGAGACTGGAGCGAGGAGAAATAAAAGAGAAGAGACTGGGGGAGAGAAGGGAAAGAAAGGGACTGCGCTCTTAACTGTAACAAACGCGTTCAAATTTCCCGTCGCTCCAGCAACGGAAAATTCCGATTGGTCCATAAACAATAGCTGCTGTCAGACAAGTTTGATGTGTAATTAACTTCTTCACACGTGTGATGTCAACACTTCAGATCACTAGGAAAATGGCTTCGGTGAGAGAGAGTAGCAGCGATGTGTTCGTAAATTTAAGCGATCAACTCTGCGGCTTAGTTCTAAAAGAGGAACAGAAGCTAGCAGTAGAAGCGCTTTCGGAAAATATGCAATGGCCGTTCTTCCCACTGGTTTTGGAAAATCCATTATTTATCAAAGCTTCGACTTTGCCAACACGGCCTCGATTGTGGTTGTTGTTCCGTTTCGCAGTATTTTCCAAGACCAGTTGCAGTCAAAAGACTTTGGTTTAAAAACAGTTGCCTTCAAGAAGATCCCACAATTATTGAAAGACATTTGTGCCAACAAGTACAATGTAATTTTCGCATCCGCGCGGAACAAGCCTTGTCGGAAGAATTCACCGCAGGATATAACATGACATGATATGATATAACAACAGCTTTCTAGTCGTTTTGAGCCACGCTCTTACTTACACTTCGGGCGTTTGTGTCGTCGATTTCTTTTACTCTGGGCCCTGAAGAAAAATTTTGGCCTTTTCAAAGAAGCTCGGCGATTATTCCCCTTCGCTCCTAATCAGTAATGTTTTGGCCGGTGTTCTGGTCATTGAATAACAGTGCGGAGTTGTTATCTATTAGCTGTCATTTTTAATTGGATTTTTAATGGGTTTAACGAATTGTGGGCGGAGTTACCCTGAACGCGTCTGTTACAGCTAAGAGCGCAGTCCCTTTCTTTTCCTTTCCCCTTTTTTCCGCCTCTCCCCAAGCCCCCTTCCGCTCGTTCGCTCTAGTTTTTTGTCGCGCTCGGCTTTTTCGCGCGACCTCTCGACTATCCAGAAATGGACTGCTTGCAGTCTAGGAGCATTTGTTTGAAAATCAGCACATTTCCTTTATCCGCATGTCCTGTTTGTAAACAGAAATTAAATGCTGGTGACTGCCTAAACACTTATTGCACGAAATCCGATCGTAAAGGAATCCATATAATATTGCCAAAAACAAGAAAAGAAAAGGGAAAGTAAGGGAAATTTCATCAGTAAACAGGAGTCCATGAGCCGGATCTTCTATCCCTCATACTAAGGCTTGGAGACAACCCTTTGCCAAATAGATTTATTTTTGAGTGTAAATTTACGAAACATATATTTTGAATTGCGGATGAAAGATCAAATAGAAGAAAGATCCTCGCAGTTAGTACGCAACTTAAGTAGTTGCGAAAAGAAAGCCTGAAAAAAATTCAGGCTTGAACGGGATTCGAACGCTTGAACGGGATCCGTTCAAGCCATAAATCTACTCGGGAATATGTTGATCAAGGAATTAATACAGATAGAGACTCGTAGTCATAGGGTCCTAATATGCATTGAGTAGGAGACCAATTCCCCACTCAAGAAATTGTGCGAGACTAGTGCGAGTAAGGGATTGTGGGATCGCTTGGTGAGACGGATGGACATCGCGCCCACAAATAAGTCCAATTTTGGTATATCCTCAGGTTACTATAGCTCTTGTTAAATAATTAGAGTATTTCCTATACAACTTACTCCCGACATGTGCACTTCTTCATCGGCGCAACTTCCATCCGTCTAACCAAACCCATAATCCGTCACTCGTACAAGTCTCTCCATAGTTTCTGAAGTGCTGAAACTTGCAAAATCTTATATGACAAGAATATCAAAATAATTAGCATGAGCTAGTATAGAATGCGCGTCGAAATTGTTGATTTTCTTATTATAACGTTGCTGTTGTTTATATCTTCTTTTAATTAATCCATTGACTTTCCTATTATAGGGTGATCCGGGACCTATCGGACCCGCGGGACAGAAGGGCGAAACGGGATCGCAAGGGGATCAGGTATGAGGCATTGGCGATATTTAAATACCCTCAAATGATCTGATACAAGTTGTAGGAACAGCGATGAATTTCATCATTTATAAAAACTTTTAATTTTTTTTGTATAATTTCCTATTTCACTGCTATTTTTCTGTAACTTGATAGATTTAGCATAGTTGTGGCACGCTAGGTAGCATGTTTCAGAGTAGGGAGCTACGCGAAGAAAATAGGTTATTTCCGAGTTGCTTGGAACCTCATTATGAGAGCGAGATTAAGTGCAAAGATTTTCATGTGAAAATTAGTTTTGTTTGCGTATGAAAGAAATCTAATTTTCATAGTAAAAACTATGCACAAACCTCGCTTTCATAATGAGGTTCAAAGCAACTCGGGAAACGCTTATTGCGATGGAAGCGAATAACTAAGGCGAAGGACTTCGCACCGCTCTCCACTATGTGAACACCTGCAACAAGCTACACGCTAGGCAAAACGTTAGTCACTTCTGTAAAACTAATATTTGAAGTGAGCGCTACATGATGAGCAGGCAAGGCTATGTTCCAAATTAGCAAGCGTGGTAGGCAATTAATGACGGGAAATTGACAGACTACTGCCAGATTCGACAAAAACTTTGAAGATGATGAAGATCAACTTTTTTTCAGGGAGTTTCTGGTGTGGGATTTCCAGGTTCAAAAGGAATGAAAGGCGCTAAGGTAAAGAGTAAAAAAATAATTTCTTCTTATAATATAAGAACTTTCCTAATGAGCGGGATAGCTTCACCGTGCGTAGTATTTGGGTTCAATTTGTTGTGGTTCCCTGTAATCGATCCTTAGATTTTTCTCTATTTTTTTTTTCTGTTTTTATTGCTTCCTGAAAAACCAGCGTTTTCAAATTCCACTCGACCTAGAACACTTGCCGGAAACCAATGGCACCGGTTGACATGTACAAAGCCATCTTTCATAGTATCTTCAATTTTAGAATGATGTACTGTATTATTCAGTAAGTGACTCAGGAAATCGTGGTGCTCCTATGAGAGAGTCGAACCTAAGACCTTCCGATTACTCGTTGGAATGTTCTACCACTGAGCTGCAAGAGACTCGTGGGAGCTAAGGGCATTAAACTAGGTTCATGGGACAAACATCCTGCATACTGCTAGGATTGGAATGCCAATGTGTGGCATATGTGCGATGGAATAAATGTGATGATATATTTTAAGCCTGGTGAATGAATGAGAATGATGTATTATTCAGTGAGTGACACAGTTATACTGAATTTGTTTGTTTGATTTGTTTTGTAGGGAGAAACCGGAGACAAAGGATCAGACGGACGAAAGGTGAGGTTTTTTTCTTTTACATGAGTGTAAATGTATGCATATCAGTGAAGCATTGTATCTGTTTATGGAGTTGGCAACTGATCCACTTAGACTTGGCGCCTTCCGGCCTGAGAAGTTGACGTCCTGGAAACTTCACACTTTTTAGAGCTATTAACAAAAGATGGAAGGTGATATTACAATTACTAATCAAGATATAAATAACCGAAATATTTGTTAATTTGTGCACAGCGACCACAGTAACACAAACGTTCGAGTTGGCCACTGTCATGTTCAAGTAGATAGAGGATCCAAGACATTAACTGATAAAGAGATTGTTAAGTGATCGGATTGTGGAGAGTTTACATAATTAAAAAAAACTACACTTAATAGAAATAAAAGAATAATATCAATACCAGTCTTTGATAACGATGGAGGGAAGGAAGAGTAACTGGTTAGTTATGATCGAATATTTAGAGGAAGCATTTGATAGTGCTTTAACAATCATGTTAAATAACTTCACTCTTTTCTAATGTTCAAACATTATTGAAATAAGGGAAGTGGTCAAAACTACTATACTCGAACAAGACCCACCAAACCACAAAATGAATAGTGGCCTCTACCTGCACCCCTCTTCCTCAACCTCAAAAGATGGTGTCTTTGTTGCATAGCCACCCCTCTATCCAGCAGTTAAAAAAGACAATGAGATTCAAACCCCTCTTTTCTCGTTTATCTAGCTATGTTGACTCTTGTTAGATGAATATTTCTGTGTCAACTCAAATTTTAAAGTATTGTCATGAGACATGTGGTGTCTTCAATAACCCCCCTACCCCAGACCAGGTGAGTCCTCTTCAAACAAACTTGTTATGACCAGTTCCCTAAAATTCCGCCAATACTACCCTCTACTCCCCCCCCCCCCCCCCCCCCAAAGATAACATTTCCAACAAAACATTTCTATGTCCATGGTGTAACACCTCTCTGCCCTTCCGTTTCTTCCTTTACTTGTTTTTTGTTGTTGTTTGTTTTGTTTTGTTTTACGTGCTTCATGTTCATTATCTGTTTTCAGGGCGACCCAGGCCAAGGTATCCCAGGACCACCTGGGCCACCAGGTCCTCCAGGAGCAATAACGGTTTGTATCTTCAATTAAAACCGATATGATACTTTAAGCGCTTTGGAAATTTTCCTGCGATATACAATGCAATACCCACACTGTGACGCTATCACTAAAGAAACAATGACGTCATAGCTGAAGGAAGTCGCAGGCCAAAACGTGACCGCAACGGCTAAATTGCGGGATTACGATCTTTCACTCGGTAGTTGTGTTAACAACACATGAACAAACAGGAAAACAACTGTTTAATTGCACAAAGGGATTATATCTCAGAAAAGAGAGCTTCTCTCGGTGCTGACTAAAAGAACTCTGGCCTTCGAAACGACTGCGAATGTCAAGTTGAAGCGTTTGTCGTATGGACGTATTGAAACATACGATACAGCACGCGGTATCGATTACTTTTCAAAAGCACACTAATGTCGTAGTATCGATTACTTTACTATCGGCATCGATCCATACTTACACATAGGAAAAATCAGAATGTTTCGACGTCATAACAATACGACAGAAGTCGAACATAATCTTTTTTTTATCATTTGTTAGTATATACCACACAAGTGAATAGTACTTTTCGCGCGCGCTGATTGGCTAGCTCGGAGGTGATTAGCCAAGTACTATTCACCTCCGGGCAGCCGAAGAGAAACAAGATGGCTTCCCGTCTCGCCACGGTTACCTAAGAGGAAATTATTTCGATAAACGAGGCGGCTGTTACAAATAATACATAAATGGCAACA
Source organism: Pavona decussata (assembly GCF_977016875.1). Lineage (NCBI taxonomy): Eukaryota > Metazoa > Cnidaria > Anthozoa > Scleractinia > Agariciidae > Pavona > Pavona decussata. The sequence goes on along the minus strand of NW_028145515.1, from coordinate 2,503,669 downwards.
AGGTTTGGTCTGACGGCATTAACTGGTAAGTTTCTAATCTTTTCTACCTCATATTCTGAGGCGAAAAAAGAAAATATAATCCCTTGTTTACGAAAACTGCCGAGTACTAAAATTACAATGAATACAATGAAACATGTAATATTTTCAGCATGGTTTCAACAAAAAGGCGAATTTCACAAAAAAAAATTGAAGAAATGACACTGTAAGAACTAAAAAAGTGTCTCCAAAAGTTTTATTTGTCTGCAAGAAAGCGAGACGGAACTTTCTACAATGAGAAATCGCTTACCGCGTGGCGCGCGAGATTTTAAAATTTCATACCATTTGTCGGTATATTGTCAGAAATAAAATAATTTTTTGGTCCGCTAGTTATTCAGCTTGTGTGGTATATACTAAAACAATTATTCACCTCAGTGTCGATGAAAGTGATGGATATTTACCCCGCCGCTTCGCGGCTCGGTAAATATCCATCGCTATTCACCTCCACTTCGGTGAATAATTGTTAATTAATTATTCACCGATACTTTTGGGATATTTTCTTTAGGAGGTTGGAGGCGGAGAGTCATCAGCACAGGTCAATGCACAAAAAGGCGACAAGGTACATAGGAGCTGAAGAACTGTGTAATAAGGACATAATTTTTTTATCACTCTTTACATAACAGTTCTTCTCACTTTTCAGGGCGATCGTGGTCTCCCAGGAATGAAAGGAGAAAACGTAGGCCATGTCTTCACTTTCCTTTTGTTTCCTTTTTCTAATTTTCCTCGTTTATTTGTTCGTATTTCCTTTGCATATAAGCTGTAAACGTAAAATGTCACATGATACCTTCCTAGGGAACAACAGGAGCAAATGGCATCAAAGGTGAAAAGGGAGAGGTGGGACCCGCGGGACCGAGAGGCGATACGGGATTCCCTGGCTTTAGAGGACAACCTGGAGTCAAGGTTTGGTAGATAGCTCGTTAATATAATCCTGTAACTTAAGGCTTAACGAAAGAGCTATGGAAAGGCATAAAGCCTAGTTATCCAGTGAACAAAAGTTCAACTAGTCAAATTTATTGATTGTCTCCTGGATAGATGAATTTGTTTAATACAATGGATAGTCCTATTTATATTATTACAAATTTATGGTATACAAAAACAGAAGCCAAGGGATGAATTGCAAAAGAGTCAAACACCCAATGTTAAAGCAGATCACCAATGGAACTAAGATGAAAATAATGACGCAAATTAAAATGTGGTAGTAATAAGTATTAAATATTATAACAATAAAAACACTAAGAGAATGAACTAATCCATAAAAATAACTTTTTAACTGAGGCTTTAAAAGAATTTACACTTGTTGCCTCACGAATGGAAAAGGGAAGGGAGTTCCATATTCCCACGACTCTTTGAAAATAAGTATATTTAAGAACATTCGTTCTTACATACTTAAAATTATATCAGTGGATTGGTTGCTACGAATGGCATGCAAATTTGCCCTGATACTGTTGTTTGTGTGCACCATAAAAAGTGAAAACTGTGAAAAATATAACAAAAGAAAGGAACTGTAAAAGTATTGATCATGCGGTTTCCATGACAAAAATGCAGGTAGTAACGATATTGGTCGTGCCACTGGCACTTAATTGTTATTTGGAATAACAGCATTGTAATTTCTTTCCGTGACTCTGTAGCCCTATTCGAAACTCATAGAATATAGAATATTTGGATTCAAATTCAAATTTAGATTCAACTCAAAGACAAATTCTTTACGCTTTTCTCGAATACTTAAAGCTCCCGAGAAAAAGGAGCATTGGGTTTATATTGTGATTAGCCGGTGTACCTGCAAAGAAGTAACTTTAAACCAATCGTATTTGTCTCCATCAGAAAGGGAAAATCTTGTAGACACCTACTCGGGAAGGGTTAGGACAAAAAGGTTCAAAACCAATAAAACATTGTTAATAAGATAACATTATTCATACTGTTGTTTATTTTTTGGTCAAGATATCAATGTTTTAAGAAATATATATATATTTTTTTCTATTTTCAGGGAGAAGATGGAGCCGATGGAAAAGATGGGCCTCAGGGACCAATGGGACCCCCCGGAACTCGCGGAGAAATTGGACCCCAGGGGCCAGTTGGATTTCCAGGTCTTAAAGGTAGAGGGGGGCGTCCTGGTCCGCCCGGACCTCCCGGTCCTCCGGGATTTCCGGGAGAGAAGGTAAAGGAGCGAGTGTTATTCAACTTGCGCATTAGAGCACTATAGAGTCGTAAAACAATGATAACAAACTCATGGTCTTTGTAGGGTAGTTAACTGGTTTGAAAAGTTTTCTATCACCGAAGGTTACCACCTTAAAAACGAAGAACTTCCAAATATGCTCAAGTTTAGTCGAAATTTTCTGACGATCCCGTCACGAAAGCTCAACCGAATACTTCCGAACATTACCGAAGTTCACCCGAAGGTTAAGCCGTTAAATGAGATAGTAATACAACAGCTACAGGGTTATACGTCTTCGTGATTTTTCTTTGTGATAGGGTGAGCCTGGTGAAGAAGCGGACATTGGATCATTTGAAGGAGCGAACGGAAACGAAAAGGCGGTGAAAGGAGAAAAGGTTTGCTAGGATTACAAACACTGTGATTCAATATTTCCTTTACTTCATATAAAGAGCTCTCCTGTCGTGTAAGCTCAAAACATTAAGGTACAATAGTCAACTGGTTAGTACATTGGACCTTCGATGCAAAGATCGTCGGCTTAAAGGGGAAGTATCACGCAAATTTGCTGTCATTTCAAACCCAAAAATATTTGTCTGTCAGGTGAAACAACGAAATAATTGTCAAGTTTGTCAAAAAATTATCACCCCAGTGCAATAAAACTGTCAATTAGTGCCCCTGGCCAGAGACAGAATAGGCCGGTATGAATTAAAATTTGAAAAATGTTAGGCTAATGTTTTCCAAGTTCTCGCATTTTTGTTTCCAAAATGCGTTAGAACAGATCATGAGTTGTTCCTTTCAAGAATTGAATTGATTTCTTTCCTGTCGTCATTCTCGATTTATTTGGCAGCTGATTGAAGGTCTTATTTCATTATTTTTAACAAAAGATATGAAAAACCCCATGGTACTTCCCCTTTAATTAAGTTCTTGTCGTTGGAGCTAATTGCTCTACATTGCATGTATCTTTACCTAGTTTTTGAAAGGGTTACCAGTAGAAAACGGTGACGAAACTACTTAAAATACTGCAGGCAAGCGATGTCTAGGATCTTTATCTAAAAAGTGGAATTGCTAATTGTGTTTAATGTACTTTTATGTTGTAATCAGGGAGAGCGAGGGACAAACGGAACTTCTGGAATCAAAGGCGAAAAGGTAAAATGAGTAAATCATCCTTTACGTAACACGTGCATGCAATTGCTTCTTAAGAAGATTACCTTATCACAGAGCTTTCACGGCATTAATTTTTTACCTTGTTTTTTGTTCCGAAAGTTCCGAACAAGAGATTATTGGTGCTTTGTTTGTTTGAAGAAAGCCTTAGCAGATCTTTCAAATTCCAGAAAAGGTCAAATTGATGGGTTTTTTAATAAAGAAACTTCTGGCTACCAGAGCACCATTTGCATTCGTTTAAGAAAGTAAATTGTATACCTGGTCAAATAATAATAAAGTCAATTTGTATTGTTCCGTAGGGAGAGAAAGGAATTGGCGAGAAGGTAAGAGTTTCTTTGACAAGACTTTTAAGGAACACAACCAACTTTCCCTTCTGCAACCTGTGCGTTTAGATCTTATTTTATTTTTTTTTTCTTGTTAATTTATTAGCTTCGCCTATTACATGATACAGAAAAATAAAGGAATAAGTATAATAAATGCTAAATTAGGCAGGGATACCACAACAGTGGTAAGCCCATTACAGTGGTCCCAGACTGAGTTTTAAAATAATAATAATAAAAAAAAAACAAAGAAAACAGATGAGGCTACATATAGCGATTAAAAAAAACAACGAAGATGGACAGACACATTACGTGAAACGTTACATGAAGGACAGATAGTTTTCAAGGATCATAGGTCCTCTGGGTCGTAGTTTTATTTCAAGGCGTCTACATAATACTTGTATATAATGGATTTAACTTGACTGGTCTGAAGGTTGCATGAAAGTTGGAGGTCATTTGCTAAGATATTCCAGATTCTATTGGTTCTATTTGAAAGCATAGCCAATTTTACTACAAATGCTTAGGATCAACAGCGACTGCCACTTAGAGAGATGTCTGTCTTCGAGAGGTGTCTATCTGAGAGAGATGTCTGTCTTAGTGGGGTGTCCATCATAGAGAGGTGTCCATCTTAGAAGTGTCTATCTGAGAGAGATGTCTGTCTTAGTGGGGTGTCCATCATAGAGGGGTGTCCATCTTAGAAGTGTCTATCCGAGAGAGTTATCTGTCATAGTGGTGTGTCCATCATAGAGAGGTGTCCATCTTAGAGAGGTGTCCATCTTAGATAGGCGTCTGTCTTAGTGGGGTGTCAATCTTAGAGAGGTGTCATTCATAGAGAGATGCCCATCTTACAGGTGTCTATGTGAGAGAGGTGTATGTCTTAGTGGGTTTTCCATCTTAGTGGGGTGTCCATCTTAGTCAATAGAGAGGTGTCTGTCTTAGAGAGGTGCCTGTCCTAGAGAATTGTCTATCTTGGACAGGTGTCTGTCTCAGGGAGGTCTCTGTCAAAAAGAGGTGTCTGTCTCAGAGAACTGTCTGCCTTAGATAGGTGTCTGTCTTAGAGGGGTTTTCGTCTTAAACGGGTTTTCCGTCTTACAGAGGTGTTCGTATTAGAGAGGTATTAGTCTTAGAAGGTTTCATATACGAGCGGATGTCTGTTGCGACGAGGTCTCAAGTTTGTTACGTAGAACTGCAGTCTTGTTAATTTGGACCAAACCGTGGACTTAATAACAAGGTTTTACCTTTGAACAGAAATTTTTAATAAGTAAGTTGTCATAGAGACCATCTTAAAACACACAAAAGCGAATGTCTAATAACCTACATGTTTGCCCACGTAGGGTCAAAAAGGAGATTTGGGAATTAAGGTAAGATTATCTGCAAATTAGAATCATTTGACATTCTTGCTACATTAACCAGAGGCAAACAACAAGACAAAGTTAGCAAAATACTTAAGTTCCTGTCTCCTGTGATTTCAGATAAGTTTGTATGTTAATAAAGTTTGTTAAGTTCGGATGCTCTTTCTTGAAAATTTAAGTTGCAGAAAGTTTAGGAATATAAATTTTATTACCAGAATTTTCGAGTTGATATTGAACGTGCTACCTAGCCTTACTTGCATTTTGAACAACATACGTACCCCTCCGAAAGCAAAAGGAATTAATTTTTCGCAGGTACGAAATTTAGAGGACACAGTTTGCCAAAGGAAACTTCAGGATTTCTTGACAACTAACTCCGAATTTCTGAGACGATTAACCCAAATTCAGCCTGGTCTTCTTCTTTCGTTTCCCGTTTATAAAGTGCTCCCTTTTCGTAACTGTAAGGCCCTGAGGCTACGGCAATGACGCCAATGGTGTCTGCAAAGTGGAACCATGACGTCACAACACGTGAGAATTACGTCGTTTATTCTTCACAGCCGCCATCTTGGATATCTCCATATCTCCAAAACCGCAGAAAGCCGTCCAAATTGGCTCAAAATTTATCAAATGCAACGTAGTAACTTTGGTGTCAAAAGGTGAAAGTTACAAGAGTAAACTTAAAATTCCTCATAAAAAGATAACAAATCCAACATTTTGCTACCATGGAAACATCAAGTCGTGTGAGAAATCAGTGATTATAGCAAATTATTGCCAGATAGATTTTAGGAAAATTCATAAAGATTGGAGATGATGAATATTCAAAGTCAGGGTCATTTTGTGCCCAAGCACCCTACCCCATGCCTGTTTGTCTCTTCTGTGAATCCTTCGACAAAGCTGTCGGATGAAGCTTATTTAAATATTGCTCAAATTTCCTCCAAAGCTTAAGGAAAATGATTCCGGGTCCATTTCAGGGAGAGTTTGGAGAAAGTGGTGAGAAAGGAGCCAAAGGAGAAGCCGGCTCTCCAGGAACACCCGGTCCTGAAGGCCCAGAAGGTCCCGAGGGACCTCAGGGACTGATGGGACCACCAGGGTTCCCTGGAGAGTATGGGCCTAAAGGATCGAAAGGCGAAACGGGAGAACGAGGTGAGAGGGGAGGGCAAGGAGAGCCTGGAGCGCCTGGGAAAGATGGAGTGAGCGGAACGAATGGCAGTAAGGTAAGTTTTTTTTTTTATTTGTATTTGTTTGTGTATTTTTCTTTCTTTCTTTCTTTATTTATTTATTTGTTTATTTATTTATTTATTTATTTATTTTTGCCATATTTTACAATACAAATGGCGAAGAAACCTATTACAAACTGCGAGGCATATTAACACTTAGTTCAGGACTGAAAGTACTAATTTAAATGCAAGTCAAGAGTATGAAAAAGGAGAGAAAAGCACACAGAGAAAACTTTAGCTAACAACTTGTAAAAAATTAATAACTTGTAATAAAGAAGTTTTTTTAACTTTTTTTTGGAAAGAGGCAGGGGATAGCATAAACTGTGCTATTATGTTATTGACTAAAGTGCGATACAGAGTAAGTATTTGTACACCTACTTTTCCGACATTCGTTCTTGTTTCCCTTGTGGAGCACGTGAAAGTTAACCTCTCTAAAGATGCACTTTTCTTGTATTTATCCCATAATAAGTATTTATAAGTTAATTTTTTTAATCTCTTTAAGGGCGAACCAGGTGATGTCGGTTTTCCTGGAAAGAAGGGCCAATCAGGAGCAAAGGTACAGATACATGTAGAGTAGCTCATTGGTGCACTCTGAAAAGGAGCGTGAGTGTGGTTCCGTGAGCGGTCCGAATAAAAATTGATTTCTCTAAATTATATATACATGTTTCAAGGAAATGTTCAAAAGAAAACTTGCATTAAGTCGAAACCTTTTCCCAGGCATAATGTTTGTGGAAATGGCACGAAAGATTCAATTGTTTGCATTCTCGTTGACCTAGCTTCCTTGAACAGGACTAATATTTCCCCAATACACACCAAACGCTTAAATGTTTAATTGTAAGTATAGTTAGTAGAAGACCGAACACTCAAGAGGACCATTAAGTGTTCGGCTTAGCGGGAGCTTGATAGTGCCTAAAAAACAAGAATCTACAACCTATGCAATCGAAATGGATCTTCGTTCGGAGAGGCGCAAAGAAGGGTCGAGATCGATGAAATTGCTGTCCAATTATTACTCGGGCCGTAAGGCGGACCGAGTTAAGGTTTCGGTAGCATTATCAAATTCTTTTTGCTTTTTGAGGTCGCGATGGGCCGGGAGATAAGACTTCGGGCCACGAGTTACTGTTCTCGGTCTCGTTTTTTGTACTCGGCTGGTACGAGTTACGTTTTCTGTCGTGTTATCAAATTCTTTAAATTCTCGGTCGCGTTCTTTGTTTTCGGGCCGTGAGGAGTGTTTGCAATTAGTCAGGCTAGTTTAAAATATGCGAGCCAGACGTGCGAGGCATGAACAACCCCAACATAAACTGCTAGCCGTTAAGCTAACCGGGGAGCTATTTAAGCTAACCTAAGTGCTATTTAGGCTAACCGGAGTGTTTTTTAGGCTAACCTGAGTGCCTCAAGGTTAGTTTTGTTTAACCGAAAATTTGGCAACTAAATCAGTCTATGACCTCGCGGGCCAAGATAGATAAAGTTGTCTCACGTTTACTTTAGAAAAACAATCAATGTAGAAACGCCGGGTTTCTGTCTTCAAATAAAAGGTGAATAACAAATGCTTTTCCCTGAATTTCATTTATAAATATAAACAGCGAAACATTGAAAAACGTACAACGATATAAACGTACGCGTGATGCGTAACGTTACTCTAGATCCGGGGGGTGGGGGGGGGGGGGTACTCAACAGATGCTTGGATAGGGAGGTGCGGCCCGGGTGTTCAAACCCTGACCCTGTTTAAGACACAATTCTCCGATTTCCCTATCCCGTTTAAGACAGAATTCAAAATTTTCAGGCCCTTTCTAAGACATTTAACCCAAAATCACACCCTGTTTAAGACTAGAATGAAATAAGAATACACTAGTTTCTTACTGTATTTTAATACATTGGCAATAAGCCATTAGGTCATGTAGGGATACCCTGTTTAAGACAGAAAGTGATGAAATAGATACCCCGTTCAAGACAAAACACCCTCAAAACCATACCCTATCGGGTCGCACGTCCCCGTTAAGGTCACATAAGGGAGTATCCCCCCGGGCTTAGATCATACCGAAAATTACGATCCGTCATTGACCCGGCGTCACATACATATTAGGACCGTACAAATGGTTTCTGTCTCTAAACGAAAGGTGAAAACGTAAGAATTAAAGCCCGGGGATAATAAAAAGCATTCGTATGACAAATGTCGTTTTCCCCTGTATTTCATTCTGACTGCAAGAAATGCAATTCTATCTGGTGGCTACTTATTGCCTCACTATATCTCTGTATCTATCTATTTGGTAGCCTGCGAGCAAGCTCTCTTGGGGGTGGGGGGCGGGAGGGGGAAAGAGGATCCACCCCCAAGAGAGCTTGCTGGCAGGCTATCTATTTGAGGGAATTGGCGATGCTGGAGGTTATCACTGTTAGAAGATTGTAGGCTTTACGCACCACACAATCAAATATGGCCCGAGTATAAGCTGGAAACAGCTTCTTGTTCTTTACCTAAAGCCCCATTCACACCAACAAAATATGTTTAATTAAACCAGCTCTAACAAAATGAAAATTGGTAACAGAAAGCTGAACCATTAGCTTTCTCATACGATTCAAGTAAATTTGAACTTATGCTTTCATTTGTGCAAAATCTGTAGTCCACAAAAATCCGAAAGCGGCTGTTATGAAGGAAACAATTTTAAACTGTGTTTAACTAAGACAGCTTTTAAACGTGTTCAAGCCTTGGTGTGAATGCGGCATTAATTTAATCATTTTTTCTTAATCTTTCCTATAGGGAGAACCTGGAGAAATAGGTCCTCAAGGGCCGAAGGTAAGATCCTTAAAACATATCCGGGGTTTTGTTTTTCGCTCAGTTCAGTGTCAGGTGTTGTTGTTGGTGCTGTGGCTGCTGCTGTTATTGTTGTTCCACAGAGTTCTTACACCACCTCTAAAGCAGTGGATCGTTGTCAAATTGTCAATAATCATTTAACTTTTATCTCACAGGGAGAACCGGGATTACAAACTACGGGACCAATTGGACCTCAAGGGCAGCCAGGATCCCCGGGAGATCCGGGACCTCCAGTAAGTCTGAAGTCCAAAGTCCAAGCTTAAGTAGTTTTCAACTAGAATAATGAGTTAGAGTAGTATATGACGTTAATACATGGATGAATAAACAATTTGTTCCATTCACTGTTTCTTCTTTTTCCCTTATAGGGACCACCCGGTCCACCGGGCGAACTCCCGGGACCTCCGGGTCCCCCAGGTAGAGATAGCAACGTCCCCGGTCCTCCAGGACCACCCGGACCTCCGGGTATCCCAGGAAAGAATGGAAAAAATGGTGATACACAGCAGAAGGATGACCCAGGGATGAATCCATTAACTCCCTCAGTGAGTTTTATTACAGTTGTTTAAGTCTCCCAGTTTGAAGAGGGCCTCAAGGGGCGAGAGGGTTAGCTTTTGACGGTTGATGATTACATTTTACCAATTTTGCGGGTTGACGGTTCACTTTTAGGGATTTTGACGGTTGACGATTATCAAGGAGGAATTTCTTCCATGAGTTAAAATTAATAATAACTTTTGTGTTTTTTACTATTGGCAATTGTGTTCTGGAGGTTGATTTTTACTCAGAAACATGTTATCAATGTAGTAAATCATTGATACTTTGAAACCAGAAGTACTTCCAGCCGGAAGTTAGTTGTGATGTCAGTTTAAACACAAGTTAAGTGGAAAAGACCATAAAATGAGTATATTTGGGAACAAGGTGACTGGTTTATCAGTTGAAACGATTCTTCGCCGGGGAGCCATAAGTCTGGGGTTAGTAGCTGAAATAGTGATATTTGAAAGACCTTGAAACCATTTGACGGACAATCTGATAACTGGTTTTTTGACGGTTGACGAAAAAATTGCCCTTTTTTAACGGTATGACTTTTTAAATTTTTGGCTGTTTGACGGCTGAAGGTTAACCCCATTGACACCTTCCTTCAAGAGTTCTCAGGATTGACACTCAATTCAAATTCATTGGTTAAAACTACCGATAAACAAACAGCAGCAGGATGGAAGTTCTGTTTGGAAGTTCTGTTGAATAACTTTAATTTTAATGATCACACAGACTCAAAAGATAATTCACTCTTGGGTAACTCATTTGAAGTGTTTAATGTATCTTTTGCTGTATGGAGGATTTCACGGCGGATATATAGGATGTACAAAACAATACTATTTTTTTTTTCTTTATTTTTAGCAAATATGTTTTTATTATTGTGTACCTCCAACATCCCCATTCTAGAACAGTTTTTCATTTAACAAAATCAAACGAATTACAAAGGCACAATTTCAACGAAGTAGTCAAAGAGCATTTTCACGACGGCCATGTGAGAGGCACATAGCAAGAATAATCATTTGCGAAAAAATAAAATTTATTTCCTTAAGGTTTTATTATTTTGTACTCATAAAGTTCATTTTGTCCAAATCATTTCAAAGAGTCCAATCTGTCAAGTCATGAGAGAACTTTTAAAAGCACAGTCATGGGACGTTCGTGACCTACGGACGGTAACTGGAAGTGAAATGTTTCTTTTTACTGGCTTGTTTTTGTTTCTCGCAAAGGGCTGAAGAACATTTATTTTATTGTCATGTGGCCTCAGAAAGAGTCAAAAGGAAAACATTAAAATTTAGGTTGACCTCGACGATGTTTAAAAGAGTCTTGGCTGCACCCCACTGAAGAACATTTGTTTTATTGTCATGTGGCCTCAGAAAGAGTCAAAAGGGAAACGTTCAAATTTCGGGTGACCTCGACGATGTTAAAAAGAGTCTCGGCTGCACCCCACTGATCGACATTTGGAAATCGGATGAAACATTGTTCCTGTGTTTGGTACATTAACTTCTCTCAATTCTAGTGTCCCCAGTTAGTGGTGTCATGCTCAGTATTTTGACTTTTGAATAAAGTACAGAGGAACTCCGTCTTACGACCACCTCGTTATAATGATCACTTTTATGTGCACCGATCGAATTGAAAGTCCAATCATTTCCTTAGTTTTACAACCTCGTTAGTCCGACCACCCCGTTATTACGACCACATTTTCACGGGCCAAAGATGGTCGTATTAAGAGTGTTCCGCCGTAATTTATTTAAAATTATTTATCATCATGCTATAGAACCAGGGTGAATTACCTGGAGTATCAGAGTTCTGTGGCCAGGCTGTATCTTTTTTAGCTTACCTTTTTTTTAACTGTTCAATTTTATGTGTTCAAGGTTGTCGTATTCGACTCCCAAGAAGCACTTATCAAAGCAGTTGAGAAGGTGAAACCAGGTACCCTGGCCTTTGTGCTTTCTGATCAGCTGCTATACGTCAGAACCAATGGTGGCTGGAAAACTGTAGTGGTAAGGCGGGACTTGTTTGTTTGTAAGGCGACCTCTTATTCACTTGCAGCATTTACAATAACTGGCAAGATCATGCTTGCTGTGATAAACACCTTGTATCAGTTCAAATGGTTGCACGATCAAATCATAGAGAGGTATTGTTAAGTCCGTTGGCCTACTCTCCTTCATCCTTGCACGTTACTTGAAACGGATGTAAAAGAACACATGGCATTGTTCGAAAAGAGTAGGGCGCAGAGTTTACAGTTTCATGGTATATCTGACTAGATACCATCATTAGTCTGGGTAGGGGGGGGGGGAGGTGGGTGGGGTGAGATTATACATGAACTTAGACTGCAGTCAGAGGCGCCTTGTATACGCTGACGTTCGACAGGAGTGTATTTTTAAAGAGTACGTTGTGATTGTGTGATTGTCCATTGCATGTAAATACTACATCTTTTGGGAAAAACTTCTTCAAATTTCTTGCGCCCAAATTTTGGAATATGTTAAACGATGACTTAAGAACTACCCCTAGCGCAACCTATTTTAGAAATAGCTGACTAGGCTTTGAAAACTAGCCTATTGATTATTCCTTATCTTTATTTATTGTATTCTACGAATAATTCTATAGCTTTTATTTTTTTAACTGTACATATTTTTTATCAGTGTATTTATTTCTCGGAGATACTAGCGCTTATTCGCTACTCTTCAATCCGAGTTGGATTAAAGTTTTACTACTACTACTTTTTTTAATGAATATATTTATTGACATAGAGCACGTATAATGAAAATACAATGATTAAAATATGACTTACAATACCAACATTACCTACTATACTTACAGTGCTAACGACATTTACTGTACTTACAATACTAACAATGCCTACAATGTTCACAACTTCTGACTTACAATAATTACACTACTGCGACTACTACTACTACCACTACTACTACTACTACTACTACTACTACTACTACTACTACTACTACTACTACTACTACTACTACTACTACTACTACTACTACTACTACTACTACTACTACTACTACTACTACTACTACTACTACTACTACTACTACTACTACTACTACTACTACTACTACTACTACTACTACTACTACTACTACTACTACTACTACTACTACTACTACTACTACTACTACTACTACTACTACTACTACTACTACTACTACTACTACTACTTCTACTACCACTACTTCTACTATTACTGCTACGACTACTTACCTTAACAATTTTGGTAATGTTTATTCCTAGCTTGGTCCAACCGTGTTCGCGGCTCCGACAAAAGCTCCTATAACAACAAGACTCAGCACCCCTATGGTACTGTTGGTTCTTTAACCTGTATTTTACAGTACAAATTACTTACATCTCTTCCGAAAACTGGCAAACTAACCACTCTACTGAAAAAAAATGCTGATTAACAACTTTCATTTGAATCTTTTTCCTTTAACCCTATGTAGACCGGGGGGGTGAGGAGGGGGTAGCGCATTCTGCCCTCGGCGAGTTTGAACCTGGATAACGTTTTTTCATTATTCGAGAAAACTCCCTCAAACTTCAGGACTTTTTCAGAAATTTATGTGGAAAAAATTTGATGGGGTTGGTTGGTGTTGACTGACGTTGATGTTACGATGACAACCAATTTTTAACAGGCAGTTTTTTTCAAAAAATTGAAAATCCCTTTTTGGAAGATAAATTATTTTTTTTATACGTTTTCAGTCAATATTGGTGTTCCTTATTGTTTTTGATCACTTTTCGTTGAACTATAAAAATCCATGTTACAGGCCTCAAAGGAGATATCTTTGGACGTGCTATCTATCCGCCAAGTCTAGCTGTCACAACTTTTATACTTCCGAAGTTATGGAGGGGGGGGCGAATACCCCCCCCCCCCCCCTCTCTCCAGGCTCCAGAAGAAAAAAAAAGCCAGATCCAGATAGGGTTAAGATTTCATTCACAGAATCACAAGAAATCATCCATTTACTGTTACCGAATAATTCCTTGTCAACTAAAGACCACTAAGAGAGTTCGTACTGACTTTTGCAGACTTCGAACGGAATCACTTTACCTCCAGTTAACGTCAAGCTGAAAGGACAGTATGTAAGTATTTCAATAGGTCAGAAGGCAATGATTACTTTTAGAAAACAAGTCATAAAAAAAATTGTTGTCATGCAAATGTGTAGGAGAGGACGGCGGAAGGGGGAGGGGGGAAATCTCTCCGTACCCAAGAGGAACTCTTGTCTTATCCTACAAACTCGATCCCAGGCCTTTCCCTTGTAAATACACAAGGTAAAACCGTGGGAACGAGGTTGCGTATCTTAAGAAAAGAATGCGTGGTAACAGATTGTGTAGCATCAGTGCAGTGCATTTTAGCAACTCACGGAAGATCTTTACATTACAGAGGTGTACGTCCCTGGAACTCCCTGTGCCTAAGGGTTTTCGTTTAGATAGGTTCCAAAAAAATATTATGTTTATGAGAAAAAATGTTGTTTGAATTGTGCTATAGTGAAACCTACACATTGACTGACAGTAACTGACTCACCGCACATGCGTAAGGTCTCCCCCAAACGATCCCACAATTGAATCGAAGACCACTTTCGACCCATGTTGCCACTTTTTTCTCGAGGATCCGCAGGGTGTCCGCTTAATACAGGTGTCTCTGTAATATTTTTTTTTCTTTTTTTTTTTTTCCTCATTTCATAGTTGCGCATGGTGGCCCTTAATTTACCGCAGACCGGTTTGATGAGGAGTGTCAGGGGCGCCGATGAGAAATGCTGGCGGCAAGCTCGTAAGGCAAACCTGACTGGAACATACAGAGCATTTATCTCCAACAGGTATCAACATGTATACACAATCGTTCACCGAGAGGACAGAAATCTTCCTGTTGGAAATCTGAAGGTAAAATCTCATAATTCTGCGGTTGGTGTTAAGAGATGTATACAACAGTCAAAAACTAAACGATTCAACTCAAGGGAGCTTAAAGGCGCAAAATTAAAAGATACTAAATAGTTCAAGGGACGTCATAAATTATACTCTCGTAAACTCCGCGAGCTCTATTGAGTTCGCATTTGCTATAACCCCTTGTTTAGCGTGAACTTTGATCCCAGTTTAATCCCCATAAGAGGGTGCCTTTCCTAGTCGTGAGGATGGTCGCTAATGCTTCCTACCTGGTTTGATTTGCTGCTCAAAAGTGCGCAAAGATCTGTTCTATATATAAACGGATAAGGGGTTACTTTCTAAAGAAACTGTGTTGCTGCTTCGATGGGGAGTAGAAACGAATGTTTGGTTTGTCAACAGAGTTGATAACTTAAAGGTAAAAAAGCCAACTTACCTTTAGTTATCAACTCTGTTGATAATTTTCTAGATCTGAACTGGATGAATATGTCAACCAGAAGACAAATGCGACGGTGTTTTTTCATGCATAATTTTCTTAATGACATTGAAAGAAACAGTATAATTACTCGAGGCTCAGACTATCACAGCCATAACACCCGCTCCAAGGAAACTATTAGATATATTAGATCAAATACGAACAGGGGACTACTCAGATCCTTTAATAGTGCATTGACAGAATGGAATTCCCTTCCACAAGACATTAGATATTTACTTTTTGATGCTTTTAAAATTTCATTACTTAAAAAATTCAAATCTCAATTAGTTTTCCTTAGTGTGACATTTCCTAGTTCATCCATTTCTAATATTTTAAATATTTGCCATTTTTTTCATGCAGTACCCTATTGAAAACCACATTATGTGACATAGGCCATCTGTAAAAACGCTTTCTTATCTTATCTTATCTTATCTCATCTCATCTCATCTCATCTCATCTTATCTTATCTTATCTTATCTTATCTTATCTTAAACCAAACATTGTGTTCTATATATAGCTCAGTTTTAATTAGAATTCCATGTCGTATGCCTACTCCAGGTTATCAGCTCCTAAACGTGACTCATATTGAGAGATCATCTTTATATCTTAACAGGGCGATCAGTTGTTTCCTTCTTGGAATTCTATCTTCACTAAACGATACGCTTTTAATCCTGATATTCCAATCTATTCATTCAATGGATCAAATGTACTCACGAGTTCAACTTGGTAAGTCATGTACATTTTTTTTAATTGGTATTTTTTGTAAGTTTTAATAAGGGGATCCTGTCAGTTGAGGAGCGCCTATGACTTCACTTTGTGTCCAGGCTAGCATCCCACGCAGATCGTTTTTAGGGACATTGCATTACACTGGGGAGGAGAGCAATACAACGCCCCTGAAAATGACTGCGTGGAAGGCTAGAGCCAGGCGTGCGTTTCTTATAATGTTAACAAATTAAGATTCAATTTTTTCCAGAACATCGTGGTGCAGGTTTACACTGAATCGTAGACGCTTACACTGTCAACCCATGAAAACAGTTCTGACAAAAGCCTTAATAAAGGTCTAAAAATCGTAGGGCTGATTTATGGATTCCTTTTAGATTTAGATGTATGCTAAGTATTACAAGGGAAAAAAGCCTATTGTTAAGAAACAACTCTTAAGGTTCAACAATCTGTTCCCTGGGTCAGGCTTAGAGGCCAGTGAGTTTAGACAAATGTCTAACGAGTTAAAACACTCGTTAACAATCGGAGAAATTATTACAGGACTTGGTAGTTCGCAATTTATGGTCTCTTATCTTCGTATAACGGTATTTTCAGCGATGTCCAATTCTCAAGCATTAATAATGCATGACAGAAAGGAAATTACTTTCGTGAAAAAAGTTTGAAAATGTGATCTTAATTATCATAAAATTTGACGTCTGCTTTGAATTTCTCCACGAATTATTAATAGTTTAAGAAGGTATATTAAACAATCGAAAGATTGTTTCATCCGATCTTCAAACACCTCCAAATTGGTTAAAAAATACTTGGCTGGTGTTTGGAAATCGGATTAAATACTTTTCTCAGCGCAACCCCTTGTGAGTAGTCTTACTGTCAAGCCGAATGGATTAGGCGTTTCGTGACACAAAATGAAGGCATCAGATTTTTGGGCCAGGAAGTGGCACAGGTTGTCTAAAGACAAGAGCCTCGCTTCAAATCCTCCTACAGATTAACATCCCATATTGAATGTTATAGTCCAAAGAAATTGTTCATACAATTCCGATATATAACGATAAATCAGTTTCTAGATTCTTCATGCTTGTTTGTTTATTGACTTGCTCTTCTGTTGCAACTTCCACCTCAGGCCTTTCAAACACATATGGCACGGCTCGCAACAATCTGGCGAGAGGCACCCAAAAAACTGCAGAAGCTGGTTGAGCAAGAGTTCCGAGCAATTCAGTACGGCAACGGCTTTGAATGGTCGCTCTCCGACATTGGACGAACGGGAGTTTCCATGCAGCAGTAGTCTAATTGTTTTATGCGTGCAGGTAAACCCTACCCAGCGGCGACGAAGACTCAGAGCAGCACACAATGTCTTATGAAATGGCACTTTCTGTTCTGGATTCGACTACGCCAAAACAAGATGAATCACGCAGCAGACCCACATGGCAGTTCACACGTCTGTGTGTCATCGCTGCGAGGTTTTATAAAATGAGTAGCTTCAGAAGAAGCTCAAATAGAAGGTTTTTATTTCGCCTAAAGGAAGCTACAGGACATTCTTATGGACATATTTTTGTTTCCAGTTAATTGGTTGACCAAACAGGATATTTATATGCTGACAAGTTAGTAATATTTTTTATATGCGTCGTCCACACTACTAGCTCCCGAAAAATTTTGAAAACGCACCTTTTCTTTAAATCCGCATTAGTGAGAACAGGGCCTTTTCCACTCTGGAGAGCCTCTGTTGTTCGAAGACGTCGTTTATAGTGTGAGCGAAAGACCAAACTGGAGGAGAAAGGGCGCCTTTTGCCGGATTAGTGTCAACGGAGCGTTAAGAAGGAAGCCTTGAGTCTCATAGCACGACTCTAATTATTTCCTCATGTGGAGAAAATGCTACTGCTAAGAAGCTTCTGTAAAAGGCTGGTGGCGCACGTTCTGGCGATTCAGTCCAATTCGTCAGAGCTGTTCTGTTTTCTAAAATTAAAAAATCCTCCTTTTGTGGAAAGGCGCTTGTCCTTTGTCAGCCGACCGACCTTGGGTCTTTTAAAATGGAACATATATTTCAGTTCTGAGAACTGATCGGCCTGGCAAATGGAAAGCGCCATGCGTTAGAATCAGTGCTCTTTAAAACGTTTTTTCCATGAAACGAAGGCTCACTTGCCTAGCAACGGCATTGATAGATACGTAGTTTTATTGATAAAATACTTGGCAGCCGGAAAGCTGAATTGCGTATTTACATAGATATGAAAACTAGATATGCGCGTATCAGAATAGATAAGAGTCTAAAATATGAAATGTATAATTAATTAAAATGTACAATCGATCGAAAAATACTAAAAATCTACAAATATGCATTATCGATACAGGATCTTATAATGAAACTATTCTTAAAGTTTCTTTTGGTAGATTTCCATATCTGTGAAGAACTCATTTTCGAAAAATTTTTTTAGAAATATTGAATCCTTTTTTTTTTACGAGCGCTAAAAGTTACTGAAATTTTTAAATTTTTGCGCGCTTTAAGCCCCGCTGGACAAATTTTTGTCTCGTGGGCTCATTAGGAACGAGCCAATGAGAAGCGTCCGATATTTGACACTTTCTTAGCTGTGACGTAAGAAAAGGACACCAGAAGGATTCTTAAGGATTCAGAAGGAATCTTATGCATGCTGATTACCTTTCTCTACATTTCGAGAGTTGCTGCATCCAAAAACCACACATTTTTCAACCATTTTCTCTGTTTACAATTAAAGCTTTACCGCGAATCTTCGGATATTTTTGCACGATGTCCTTTTCTTACGTCACGCTCCATATTTGGACACATTTGGCCGAGTGGGGGACTAATGCGAACGATAGGTGAAAATATCGACAAGACTGCCTTCACTTCTAGCGCTCGTAAAAAAAAAAGGATTCAATTTTTCTCAAAAATTTTTTCGAAAATGAGTTTTTGAAAGATATGGAAATCTACCAAAAGAAAACAAATTGAAGGCATGGGTTAGGGGCACTTTAAGATTTGCCTTATGTGTAGTAAGAACAAAGTGCCTGTTGTGCTTCAGTGCATAACGGGAGGGCCCACGGAACAGTAGTAAACTATGCAGACGGTGTTCAGGGTCCCTTACTATATTCAGTTAGTCGCTGTGAGACAAGTTGCTCGAAACATTGCCTATTGCAACATAGCCTATACGAGAAAACCCGCAGTTTGAGGCACTCTTTGAGTAAATTAAACGGCAGCCTTTGCTAGCGCGCGTAAGTCAGAAGGAGCCGTATCGAAGTTACGTTTTATATCTTTAACATCTTTTTTTATCTTTTTAATCTTTCTTTGCCAATGTGTTTAAAAAATCCGTATAATGAAAATAAACTAAAATAAAAAGGAAATGAATAAATACGTCGCTTCATTGTCAGTCCATCGACGACAAAAGCTGACAAACTGATTGCTTTTCACTCTTAAACCCAAACTCCTTCAATTACAAAGCAAATGGCCGTCAAGAATTGTAAACAATTAATCAGTGGGGTTAACAGTCAGCCGTCAAACAGTCTAAAATTTAACCGTCAAACTAAAATGTTCTTAGACAGAGTAAATAGACCTTCATCACTCGGCGGCCATTTTGAGTCTCAGGAGAACAAAAAGCTTTCGCACTGAATTCGCGTCGGGGCGAGGCTTGCCGTGCAAAAACAAAACTTTTATTCTCCTGAGACTCAACATGGCCGCCGAGTGATAAAGGTCTATTTGGGGTAGAATCAAGTTCTGCTTCTCAGATTTCGAACGCAACAACGTTGCGAGACTTCACATGTTTCTGTCGAAGTTTGTTGCATCACGCATCGTTTCATGCAACTTGTGCTGTGACAAAATTGCGAGGCAATTTGAAAAACAAATTACCTAGTGCAAAATAGTCTAGGGGATCGGATCGAGATAGCATTTAGTATGAATTGTTGAACACCAATATCTGCCAAGAAAATGCTTCTATAGGGTAGTAATATATATTTTGCAGTACTGTTCTATTTATCAGCTCAATCATTTTCGGTTCAAGATGGCGTCGTCTACTCCAAGCACTTTTATTGTCATGCCCAAATATGGCATGACCAAATAGGACATTAAAACTGCTCTGTTTGCCGCAGAGTTGAGAGTTCAGATTACATTTAAATACGCATTATCACGGTTTTCGACGTCATTTTGACGGGTAGGCAAACAGGCTTGAAATAACAGTGTTTGTATTGAAATCCAATGTCAAATAATTTTCATAAAACATCGCTTCTGAAAAATTCATGAATTGGAAACTTTTGGCACTAGTAAAAGAATTTTAAGAAAAAAAATGGAGAAATGTAGCTGTGACAGAAAGCGTCCAGTCGTGTTTTGAACTTTCCATACACTTCCCTGTATTTTTTCCCGCGAACTATTTTTAGTAGCAGTTCACGGCTGTTTCTTTACAGACAAATGTATGTAATAAATATTTTTCTTGACAGGAACACATCACTGATTCACATTGAAAAGGTGATATGTTTTAAGCATTCTCACTGTAGCTGATTTTGTAACTGTCTTAATGAACAGTTGTATTCAGAAGCTATACAAATGTAGGCGAATAAACGTCAACGTGTATTTTTTTATTGAATGCTTAAAGTAAGCAAATAAAATGTTATTTGGTGGCTGTGAGGTTGTATTGTTGTATTATTCGAAAATTTGACTGTCACTTCCTCTTCAGAGCTATTTACTATGTAGGTCTCATTAAGAGAAAATTCACTGCAACAATAACGCAATTAAATGGTGATATCTTAAGTTCGCAGGTTAATGAATGGATTCGTCATGCTGTATTTAGTACAAACTCGAAGAAAAAAACTAAACTCGAGAGTATTTTAAATTAAGCGATTTTTGCAAAGACGTATGAAGCGTGTCGTGTTGAGTGTCCTATTCTAATTTTAGTATCTCCTCGAGTTTTGTATTAAAGATCTATGAGAAACTTCACATTGGTGCTTAATTTAAGCTATACATGTATACACTGTTTTTACTGATTTTAATTCAGTCTTTAAAATTCCGTGATAATTAAAATTAATTAAAAATTGCCTGTCAGCCCGAGGGGATGCTGATGATGCATTTGTGTCATCCGATTTCCTAACACCGAGAAGTGGGTTAAAAAAAAAACGAGACGCAGCCGAGTTTTGGAAACACTTTAATTTGAATAAACACGGATTAAACACTCTTTCGAGTGCTTGATATAGCTTCTCAAACCATTAATAATTTCTGGAGAAAATGATTCAAAGCAAAAGTTCGGCAAATTGTACGATAATTAAAGGGGAAGCATCATGGGGTTTTTGATATCTTTTGTTATAAAAAATGATGAAATAAGACCTTCAATCAGCTGTCAAATAATTCTAGAATGATGAGAGAAACGTAATCAACTCAATTCTTGAAAGGAACAACTCGTGATCTGTTCTAGCGCATTTTGGAAGCAAAAATGCGAGAACTTAAAAACATTAGCCTAACATTTTTCAAGTTTCAATCCATACTTGAGGCACAGAGGCACTAATCGACAGTTTTATTGTACTGGGGTGATAATTTATAACAAACTTGACAATTATTTCGTTGTTCCTGCTGACAGACACATTTTTGGGGTTTTGAAATGACAGCAAATTTGCGTGATACTTCCTCTTTAAGATCACATTTCCAAACCTCCTTCGCGGTTCTCATATCTTCGTCACATCTTTCGTTTTATCGTCGTAAATTTAAGCAGCGACAACGGCAACGCCAACGAAAACGTCACTTGAAAATGTAACTTTATTTCATTTCTGCTGCTTCGCGATTATTTCAATTCATCCAACTTGTACAAAAGCAGCGAACTACCCAGGAACAAAATTGGTGGGCGTGGCGTTCGAGTTAAGAAAGAGAATGAAAAATTCCGTCGTGTTCTCACGTTCTCCTCAAAACGTAAAATTTGGTCATTTCACGTTGTTGTTTTGCATACGCAGAGGAAAGGAAAGAAACGTACCAAAATTTAAAACGCACGTACAGGGCGATTGTTTTTTCTCATTAAACCTGTTGTTTTGCGGCGTCGTCGTCGCCGTCGTCGTTACTTTAGTTCCCTATTCTTCTGTTACTTTACTATCAGGCACTTGTCTAACATGTTTTCCCGATGTTGTAGTACTGTTTCATTATTCCCTTCACACTTTCACGTAGCGCTTTCATTCTCCAGCAGTACAAGACGGGATTCAGTGACGATGAACAGTACAACATCGTGGCTGTTAAATGCACGAACGATGCCGAGATTTCTGTGTAATTTTCAACCATTCCCACAACAATAACGCAAACCATATGCGGAAAAAAACACAGGGCGAAACAAGCCAATATACTCAAAATCGTATACACTGACTTGGTGTATTTTTTCAAGTTGATGCCTCGGTTTGCGTTGTCGAGAATCCGCCTTCGATGAAGCGTGATAATTCGAAACACCTTGAAATAGGCTACCAACATTATCAGAAAACACATCAAGCCGATAAATCCGGTGAGCAGCTGGCTCCAAGGCAAAAGCGAAGGATTTTCAAGAATTAACCAACGCATCGTGATGTAAGGAATTGGAAGAAGAAGAAAGAGAAAAAAGAGGATGACCGTCCGGCGAACAGTTAAAAGAGAACGGTTGCTAACATGGAGCCATCTCTCCATCGCCATTGTGGTGATGGTGAATAAAGTAATAACAGCAAAATACGGACCCGCCATGTTGGCAATTCGATACGCAAAGCAGTACCGTTTTTTGTTTCCTTTAAACTCCGCATATCTATCGACAGCATAAAATGGCTGGGCAAACAGGCCGGTGCAGAAGTCTGTGAAGGCCAGTCCACCAATTAGAATGTAGGAAGGTGTTCGGAGAGACTTGTTGTTCCTAATTGCCGCCAAAATCAGTGCGTTTCCCGCCATTGCAAATGGTGACAGGACGGCGTTCATGATGCAAGTTGTTAAAGTCATGACATCGTACAAAAAACTGTGATTTCGCTGAATGCTGAGAGCATTCACGCATAAACTGGCAAGAAATTGCGATGAATTTCCTGCAGCCATGTTTAAGTGTATCGCTCAAAATAATGTACGTAAATTATGTTCCTGCAAGAGTGTTTGTTTCTTTAAGGATGCGAAAACAGCTGTGGATGACTTTGTTCACTGTTGTCAAGACCGGGTGAATACGGCTTTTTGTATCCCCAAGGAGTTTTTATCGCATTGTGAACGGAAACAAATGCTTGATTGATTACGTCTTACCGAACCGGTTTCCATATCAATAGCTTGTAATAACGAAGTTAAAGCATCTTTAAACTTTTATTGAAACAAAAGTACTTCTTGCAATAATGTACAAAATTAAAATTGCCATACGAAATTAGAAATATAGCATTTCTAATCTTATGAGTTTTATCAGAAGCTAGGAACTATTAATTTTAGCTCTTTCAATAATCATCCGCCTAAGAGGAAATTAAAAAAATGGTTTTGTAACGTCATGTTTGAGTTTCCTAAATTACCAGTATACAGTTTGGGCTTACTCTGTGGGCGCAATTAATCTTTTCGTTTTCTTCAATTAACATTAGCAATTGATTTATTAAAAATGGTTTCTTGTGACTTTTCCTTAAAACAAAAGGACTTAATGTTTTAAAAATGACCGCGAAATGCACTAAAGACTGATTGCCAGAAACTCAACATGAACTGTCATGATCTGAAAACAAGGAAACACAATTCAAGTAGCAAGTGTTTCCGTTGGAGCTCTATGCGTTTTTCGCTTTTAATTTTGACTGCGCAGTTATAGTTACGAAAACATTTAAATCAGAATACATAGATGCGTATATTTTTAAAGAAAAAATTAACAACTAAGAAAGGTCGATTTTGATAAACATTTTAAAAGGAAAATTAACGATAACAACGTTACACGATATTTCGACGACTTCATGTCATCATTTTCAAATGTTAAGAATTAAATTAACATACCGTAAACTGCTGGGTAACCCTGGGTTTATGCAACTTCGTAAGGGGTTTTAGATGGGCTTATAAACGGAGGGGCTTATATCCCACGAGGTTTTTAACCAGAATAAAAAAACTGTTTCGAAACGAGCTGTAGCAGTGTTGATCGAAATACGTTTTTCATTTACTAGTTTTTAATTAAGCTGTAAAACGTCAATATTTGGAACAAAATTAAAACTAAAAACACGAACGGAAGTGTTTGTGTTCCAGACCAGACAATTCATGATTTATTTCAGGCTAGCAACCATACTTGTTAATTAACACAAACCGACTTAATGCCATCCAGCAGTTAACATTGTCACTCATGCTCAAACGCATGCTCAATTTGCTCCTCAACGGTGGAGTAACCTCTCCAGTAAGGGGAGACTCGCGAGCAATCTAAAGGCTTTTAAATTGCAAATAAGAAGACGTGATCTATCAAGCTTTCTACAAGATGGATGATTATGATCAGAAAATGGGGGAAATTAAATTAACAGATACCAAAAATTAGGGAGGTTAATAAAAATGATCAAATAAGACCCTCAGTGAGCTGAGCTGAAAAATAATTCTAGAATGAGGAGAGGAAAGAAATTAAATCAACTCAATTCTTGAAAGGAACAACTTAAGATCTGTTCCAGCGCATTTTCAGGGAAACTAAATTGCGAGAACTTGAAAAACATTAGCCTAACATTTTTAAAGTTTCAATCCATACCGGCCTACTCTGTCTCTGGCCCGAGGCACTAATCGACAGCTTTATTGCACTGGGGTGATAATTTTTTTAAGCAAACTTGAAAATTATTTCGTTGTTTGTGCTGACAGACAAACATTTTTGGGTTTTGAAATGACAGCAAATTTGCGTGATACTTCCCTTTTAATTCAGTCCTCAGATTCCGGATCCTAAGATCTAAGATTCTTTAGGACAGTCAACTCTCTCTCCCACAAGAATTTCAGATTTTAGGACCCGGAATCTAAGACTTTCTCGGATTACCTTACATGGGGCGAACTGTCTCACAAGAATCTCAGATTTTAGGATCCGGAATCTAAGACTTTGTCAGATTACCTCACATGGAGCTTCTTGTGGACAGTTCGCCCCATGTAAGGTAATCCGAGAAAGCCTTGGATTCCGGATACTAAAATCTAATATTCTTGTGGGACAGTTCGCCCCAAGTAAGGACAAAGTCTTGGGCGCGCTTGTCAGAACTTGCCAGCCAGACCAGTCAGTTCTTAAACGGAAAATTTTGTCCGACTTAAGCTTGAATCTTTAGCTAAAATATCCAAACAAAAACAAAAACCAAACTGTGTTGGTTTGTCTTCAGCCAGAATTTACACTAAATTTGACTGCTCTGTGCCCGTAGCTTGTCCTGAATAGCCATAGTGAAGACCTTTCGAAAATAGAAAATGGGATATTAGGTATTTTGCGTTTGAAAAATGAAAACCGGTAAAAGGAGCTGACATTACGGAGAAGGGCAATTTATATAGGCCAATATTTCATCTAGTACCATTGTGGTGCTAGTTGCATTGAAATATTGGCGCAAATAAAATTACCCTTTACCGTAGTGTCAGCTCCCCAAAAGTTTGGTTTATTTACGTACAGGTAAAGTGACGTCTGGCACGTACAACTCCACTGCAATCAAGAGATCCGGCAACGAAAAGTATTCAAAAGATCTCAGAACAGTGTACAGAATCCTCTGCGTTCAAAAAAGATTTATTTCGCGTTTGTGTGTCAGTATCTCTGATGCACCCATCCATTAATTAATAAAGAAATCAACCGTGGAGATAAGACAAAGCGATTATATTGGCTTGCCTTCGTGTCGCCAACTCCGAGACACGCTTATTAAGTTCTCAACAAACCATCATCTGATTTATGTTATTGCTACTCACACCTGAGCATAAAGTTGGGAACGTCTGTCAGTGCTAGAATTTAAGGACGGTGAACGTATTCATTAAAAGTTTGGTTGAACTTACAAATTAAACAGCTAGCTTATTCACTATTGGTATTAATCTACTAGCGTTCTATCACGAATGCTGTTCTCTTATTGGCTACGCTACTCACTATTCTATTGTAGATAGTGAGTAGCCCAACAGTGTGCGGTTGTCAACAAAATGGCGGCCACTTGTTCGCGTTTTCGAAGTGCCTGCAAAGAGAATTTGGATAATTTGTTGTTGAGTTTTGAACGTTTAGTAGATTTATATTAAAACAATTAGATTATTCAACCTCGATTTCCATGGGTGATGGTTGATTCGGGCTTTACCCTCATCAACCGTATCACGGTTGATGAGAAACTGTCTAAGTATTCGTAAATCGTTGATAATAATTGGTTGATAATTATAATGTTGTTTGTAAATGTTTGTACTTGCATTAAAAAATAAACCGTATCACGCGCTAGAAATTTCGAGCTCATGATCTAATTGTTTGATATAACATGGCAGTGATAATGCGTGAGCATGTCAACAAGGAATTTCAATGTTAATCGAATAGTAGTCAAATATACTGACCATTCCATGTAGGATTCTCAACCCATCAGAGGTTCTGGTGCATGGAAGTCTTGTGATCTTCCTAATCAGACTTCTAGGCTACAGTTTAATTTGGCATAAATAAACGGGACCACAAAGGCTTGGGGTATCAATTATTTCAACAAACAGGCAAAAGATAACTTCTAGGGCCGTTACTTGCTCATGACTTCACGTTTTTGAAGCATAATAATTGTTTGTATCTTTATTGATTGATACTTTACTCTATAGGATAGATGGATTGACTTAAATATCAAACTGGCATGCTGTCTGTTTTGAAGACTAATTAAAAATTCATATTTAATAATTTAAATCAAAGGGAATTACTCACAATGGAAAAACGCCCTTAGGCTGAAAATTTGCTAATCATTTTCTGTCTTCATACAGCGGCAAAATCGCACGAAATCTTTGTGCATCTGATTTTAGAAATAACTATACCGAGACACGACACAAGTTTACGCGGCATTCACTGCATTTCATTTACTTATACATAGTTTTAGGCAAAGAATATCTGGCTCAATTATTTGAGCTATCAGTAACTGACTAAAGGGACATTACTGATCCGTGAGTATTTCGTCCTTCAAAAAATGCCAAAAGCAGTCAAGCAGTGATTCTGCGAACATGCAAGGATTGCGTCTATGGGTTGCTTAGTATTACTATGTTTTGCAAAAAAAATTAAGTCAGAAAATAACATTTCCAAACCTACAAAAATATGTTTTACCCTTAAATCGGAAGTAGACAAGTTCTACTAACTGATTTAGAACTCTCCAGGCGATTGGTTCTGCCGCGCTCCAGTGAACTGTCGGTGGGAATGAACTGTCAAATGGGATGAAAGTCGTCATTCGAGAATTGAATTCCGTCTGAAAAGCTCTTAAGGCTTTCTTCGGTTCAGTGACTGAGCTTTCGTGATACTGTGAGTCTGGCCCACAACCGATATCATGCTATACAGAAGAAAAGATTCTCGCAGTTATCCGGCTTCGCCTGAACTACGTTTTTATCGCAACAGCCTGGTTGCGTAGAAAACTGCGAGGATATAATCTCTTCCGATGTACAATCTTTAATCCATATTGCGCATACATCTTCATGGAAATTATATTCTTTGAAAGTCGGTGATCGTGAAATCGGACAAACGACCGACGCATTTGTAGACAGACAACCAACGCATTTGCAGCGAAACCGTTATTTTGGCGGTCACCCACTTGATGAGTCTTGTTATTTAGGTGATCCACACTCGCCAAGGTTACTTCTATTTACTGCTGATACTTTAATTTTGAAACTGGCTTATCACGGCGGTTTCTTTATGATCACTTAATATGTTTTTTTAATGTTAATTGGGCAAGGAAGTTGGACTCAAGTTGAATAAACTTTGACTTGATTTATTGATGGCTACTTTCTAAATGTTTCCTGTAATTACTTCTGTGTTGAGGGAGATTCAAATGTTAGCACCCTAATTATGTTGTTCCTTTGAGAGCTTTCCTCGAACGTTATGATCCATAACAAATTTTTTCTTTGTAAATCACTGAACCCCGGCAAACAACTGCCTACATCGACTTCTAAATGGATGTCGCATTATCAATATCCTGTGACGACGGGTTTTTCCTTGTGGCGACGGAGTTTTCCTTGCTTGAGCGCACGGGAGAGACAAATTGAACTTCGACGGCGACTTGACAATAACGGGGGGAATTAGCTTGAGAGCACTCGCTCGCTAGCAAGACAGAGCTCGTCACAACTCTTAGGTACAGGGATCTGGCCAACTGGAACTCGACGAACAGCAGAGAATAGACAATCTTCTTCAATCCAGCATAGGTTTATTCAGCACTGCGTTTCTAACCTTGATGTAAACAGGACGTTATCTTGAATGTAACCACGATGTAACCGATTTACAATTGTACGCCTAGTGCTTATATACTTATCAATTACAAAAGGTTAAAGTACTTTCTTTTGTTCAAGACGCTTGCATGTTGTAATCGCACGAGGGTACAACAGACAAGGTCACTTATGAATATATTATTTTCACGTGCGCTTAATTGTTGAGAGTTCCTTATAAGGAGAGTACTTTTCCGGACTATATCCGTAACAAAGGAAATTGAACTTTGACTGCGGAAACTAAGCATACATCAAAAGAATTGCTGACTCGTAAGATTTCAGTACAAAGGTTAAGGACTCGCGTGATCGAGCAAAGTACATGAGCCACGTACCACGTACTCTTACACGTGTACAAACCACCTGTTGAACTAGAATAAATTAAAATAAGAATTCTTTGTTTGAAAACCCTATGCTGGTTTATAATGGAAACGAATGATTATAAGCGAAAATTACATAAGATAAACAGCTAAAAATGAAGCAGCAAAAGCGAAAACAAGTAAAATATCGAACGATGACACACAAATCACTACGGTTGTCAATACAACCGAGAATGTTCACTTCTTGTGTCCATATATAAGTTGATTAAATATTCTATTCAAAATCTCAAAGCTATTGTATTGTAACCACCTGATTATGTATTCTATTCCAAATGCAAAGCTATTGAAACGCGCTTGCTAAACGTATTAAAGTGAAACGCGAAATTTCTCGTAACATCCGTCCTTCCTTAAATCGAGGCGTCCTCGCCGAGCAAAATAAGTAACAATTAAGTTATTCTCTAAAAGCGAACAAATGAATGGCAATTCGAGTAAATATGAATGGCTTAATACTAAACATGGCTAAATATGGTTTGTTTTTACGCGTGCTGAAAGATCCAATAGTACAATTCGTTATTCAGTAACGAGAGCATCACAACTATAGCAACTACAGTAAGCTATTGATTTTCTCTCCTAACATATCTCCCTCCTTAAATCTCGACGTCCTCGTCGAGCAAAAATAAGTAACACAAGGTACTTTCCTTTGTATGTTTGTCTACGTATTTCTTCTTTATGTAACGCATAATGGTCTAAATAATTCTTAATCTTTGGAACGAACTTTTTCTTCTTCTCTGACAGGAGAGCGAGTAATGAAAATAATCGTAATACGTGGTATGACATCTCTGAAACAAACTATGAAATCTTTGATAAATAGGCTACATTACTAGGGTACTTATCGTCTCACTACATCGAACAGCTTTCTTTTATAACTGGTACATGTCCATTGTTTATAAGTTCAACGTTGGGCTTGGTTTTATCTTTAACTCATCTTTTGGCAAATCCTGCGCAACGGATATCAGGCTCTCGTGAGCCAAATCTCTGAGGGTAGTCTCCTTCTGTATTCTAACACCGTCTGGAACTGCATATTCGGAATCGTTGAAGATGTCTACGGCGGTTTGTTTATTCTTTAACGGTACTCTGCAGGATTTCGGGGCATCGAGATTATCTCGTGTAACTTTATAAGGTTCGTTGTGGTTGAGTGGGTCAATTGTGTGGACTGGTACACCTGCGTTACCTCGTTCAGCGTTTTCATTTATGGCATCGTGAAAAACACAGGACTTTCGGGCCGTCTGGACAGCGGGCTTGTTGCTTTCCTGCATAACTGTAGGGGATGCTGTTAATAGGTACAAAACGAAACAGACCCATAACAGGAGGGAGTAATGGGATACTCTCTTCTTTCCGTTTTGGCTTACGTGGACTCCGTTTGGACTATGCATCTTGGGGTGAGGTTCTAGGTCAGCTTTTGTAGAGGTCTGTCTTCCTACAGATGTTGGAGAAAAGAAGGTTCCTAGAACAGGCAGAGTGGAGCTGTGCTTTCGAGTCTTTTTGGCGTCTTTGGATCTTTTGAAGGTGATGTTGTTGTTGTCTAGGTCAATCAAGGCTCGGTTCTGCTGTAAAAAATCTCGGCCAAGGATAGCATCATAGGCAAGGTTCTGCATGACGTGAAAATCACAGACAAACTCACGTCCATTCAGCTCGATAGGTACGGTAATCTTTCCTAATACTGGAACACGCTCTCCATTGACTGTCTTGATCGACGGTAGGAAACCATCTGTCATCTTAGGCGAAAACGGGCCATAAATCTTCTGGAGAAACTGTTCGTCTATGACTGATAAACAAGCACCAGTGTCCACGAGTAACTGAACTGCTTCACCTGCAATTACACCGCTGGTGGTCAGGTCACTGGAATGGAGACTTGCATCTGAGTAAGGCAATCTTTTCTTTACTTTCTCTGAACTAGTTGTTGTCGTGCTGGGACACGACTGTGCTGTTGAGCTCTCATCTCGCGCTGGCATCACTTTGTTGGGAGTGCAATCGTGAACTTTCAAGGTTTCCCTGTTTACACTAGTTTGATCTGGTTCAGAGGAGATTTCTTCTGAGCAATCTTCCACATCGGTATCAATGGGTTTGTTTGTAGCGGCGTTTGGAATATTAACGATCTGTGGGCTCAGCGTTTTGTCTTCAGTTGCCGTTGTAGGCTGCGACTGTTTTATTGCGCGTAGGAATAAGTCAAATGCTGGCTTGAATTCCACAGGGATATTTGAAGCATCGGATCCTTGGTCTGTTATTGGCTCAGGGGTAGCTTGATTGTTGTTCGGTGCTGGAAACTTTTCACTTGCTACTGTTGCTGAAGGTTTGGCCTGTTGCGGTTTCCGGTTGCTAGGCGACATTACCGCGTGCTGTGTTGCGACCTTCTCATGCAAATTTGTTGGACAACGAACCATCCTTTGTCTGCGGCTCGGCTTTATTGCAGAAATCACGTTATTTTCACGGTGAAGCGGCGTGGATCTCCGAGCGAAATACATCTGTTCAGAGTTGCTTGGCGTTAAGTGGCCTACAAACTCCTCATCGTACAGGTCATCATCAAGGACTGCCAAACGCTGTTCTCGTCGATTGGTTTGAGAACAATTTCGATAATTATCCCGTGGCTGATTATAGTTTGAATTCGGCGAGTAATTTGGCCTGTATGACTGTTGTGGTTGCTGTGGAGCTGTTCGCGAAGCAGTATTTCGACGTTCCGGACAGCTAGTTTGTAAATGGCCAACTCTTCCACAAGTGAAACACACGGGACGACCGTCGCGGGTTCTCTCTCTGGGTTGTTCGGCGCGCGGTGGTTGTTGGCGACGAGCGAGACCGCGTATCCTGGCATCCATTTCTCGTCCAAGATTCTGGATCATCTCTTTTAATTGTTGAAATTCGCTTCTTGTCTTGTGTATTGCTCCAGAGTGTTCGCCAGAAGGTTCGTTCAGTGCAGCAACAACTGAGTTTGAGGTTTGTGGTCTCTGAGACAATTTTTCCAACAAGGTTTCGACCCATGCAGGCGGGTTTTCCGACTTTACGGGAACAGAACTGGGAGCGCTATCGGAGAGTGCAGCAACCGGTATGGTCTTCTGTCCGCTTGTAACACCCAGTTTACTTGCCAAGTCATCTATTTTGGCCATTAAAGGTCGTAAAGCATCGCTCGTTGACGTTGTATTACCCGCATTCGCGGCCAGGAGAGTATGGGCAAACTTCGAGAGGTCGTGGATTGGATTGGCCACGCCAGGTTCCGGGGCAGTTGCCATAGTGGTTTTTACAGCAGATGTAAGTCTGGCGATCTCTTCGGCTTCGCGGAACGTTTTCGGTTGTCTTAAAAGGACAGTTTCTCGTAGTTCGGGCCTCAGACCACGAACAAAATGCCTCATCTTGTCTGCATCAGCGATATTCAACCTTCGGAACTTGTTCGTCAAATCGGTTAAGTACGTATCGAGTGGTTCGAAGGCACCTTGTTGTCGAGTAGAGATCGCTTGCCACGTAATCCAACTCTGGTTGTCATTGGAAAATCGCTCTCTCAGTTCATCGCGTAATTGTGCGAAAGTTCCTTTGCGATCCGCGGGCAGAGAATAAAAGAAATCTTCCGCGGGTCCTGCGAGATTCAAGACTAACTCAGCAACGGCTGTGGGACTCGCGATATCAATCCGCCTTAAGTTTAAATAATATTCTACTTTGTCGAGCCATCTATTGACATCTTCGGAATCAAAACCGTGAAAAGGAACAGGTCTCCGCGTCGCGGCGGACTCAGGGATCGGCGCTTGTTCCATGGCTCGATTTGTCCGGTTTTGCTGAATTTGTTGTTGTTGTAATTGCGCTTGGATGGAGGCCATCTGATCCTGTATATGGTGAGCAAATGCAGGATCCATAGTTTCTAAATTATCTTCGCTACTATTACTAAACTCGTCTTCACTGATACTGGATTCGAGAGAGCCGTCACTAAGGTTGTCTCTGTCGCTTGATTCTCGGCGAGAAACTAACTTCACCAAATCCGCGGGTGAATTGATAACGGGAGGCTGTGAAGGCGTAGACTGTTGCTGATTTTCTTCGCCCGCTCTTCGTGCTTCTAACTCGTCAGAATCGGAAATGTTCTCTACTTGTAATGCGATGCGGGCCGGACCGGCCTTTTGGGGCGTTCTGTACACAAAGGACTGTAAATCTGCGGGATCAAATTCGGGCGAATCAGGCGGATTCGTGGGACTCGCGGCTTCTCGTACACTTGGGTAGACTAAGGATTCACTGCTTGAATCAAGGCTGATATCGAGGGGTTCGCGTGTAGTAACGTCTGCTTGACCGAGCGTGGAAAAGGCTGTGGAGCTTCGAGGATGTGGTACGGTTCTATAATTCAATATACTGGGACACGCGCTGTCTTCTGGTAACTCGTCGTCGCTTGGAGATACTTGAAAAGGTAACTCTTCGAACAAGGCACTGATCTCCTCTTGCGATAAATCAACTTGAACGTAACTGTTTACTTTAATTTTAGGCGTACTTGAATGATATACAGGATTACTTCGTAAATTATATCTAGGCAATGTTTTTCGTATAACTTTCCTCACTGACTTCATAGGATTACAAATGGCATAAATATTACTCACGGTACTTGAACGGCGCTTGTAATCTTGTTCGGCGTTCAAGGGGTTACATCGCTTGCTGTCCTGTTTGACTGGAACTTGGCGTTTTCGTTTCTTCTTCGGCGGCTTCGCGACGATCCAGTTAGCCCCACTCTTCTCCACCTACTGTGACGACGGGTTTTTCCTTGTGGCGACGGAGTTTTCCTTGCTTGAGCGCACGGGAGAGACAAATTGAACTTCGACGGCGACTTGACAATAACGGGGGGAATTAGCTTGAGAGCACTCGCTCGCTAGCAAGACAGAGCTCGTCACAACTCTTAGGTACAGGGATCTGGCCAACTGGAACTCGACGAACAGCAGAGAATAGACAATCTTCTTCAATCCAGCATAGGTTTATTCAGCACTGCGTTTCTAACCTTGATGTAAACAGGACGTTATCTTGAATGTAACCACGATGTAACCGATTTACAATTGTACGCCTAGTGCTTATATACTTATCAATTACAAAAGGTTAAAGTACTTTCTTTTGTTCAAGACGCTTGCATGTTGTAATCGCACGAGGGTACAACAGACAAGGTCACTTATGAATATATTATTTTCACGTGCGCTTAATTGTTGAGAGTTCCTTATAAGGAGAGTACTTTTCCGGACTATATCCGTAACAAAGGAAATTGAACTTTGACTGCGGAAACTAAGCATACATCAAAAGAATTGCTGACTCGTAAGATTTCAGTACAAAGGTTAAGGACTCGCGTGATCGAGCAAAGTACATGAGCCACGTACCACGTACTCTTACACGTGTACAAACCACCTGTTGAACTAGAATAAATTAAAATAAGAATTCTTTGTTTGAAAACCCTATGCTGGTTTATAATGGAAACGAATGATTATAAGCGAAAATTACATAAGATAAACAGCTAAAAATGAAGCAGCAAAAGCGAAAACAAGTAAAATATCGAACGATGACACACAAATCACTACGGTTGTCAATACAACCGAGAATGTTCACTTCTTGTGTCCATATATAAGTTGATTAAATATTCTATTCAAAATCTCAAAGCTATTGTATTGTAACCACCTGATTATGTATTCTATTCCAAATGCAAAGCTATTGAAACGCGCTTGCTAAACGTATTAAAGTGAAACGCGAAATTTCTCGTAACATCCGTCCTTCCTTAAATCGAGGCGTCCTCGCCGAGCAAAATAAGTAACAATTAAGTTATTCTCTAAAAGCGAACAAATGAATGGCAATTCGAGTAAATATGAATGGCTTAATACTAAACATGGCTAAATATGGTTTGTTTTTACGCGTGCTGAAAGATCCAATAGTACAATTCGTTATTCAGTAACGAGAGCATCACAACTATAGCAACTACAGTAAGCTATTGATTTTCTCTCCTAACAATCCCGCACTGTTTTAAACAAATAATAATTCGAAACGCAAATGTTATCAATGCGCCACCAATCAAGAATGACGCCGGAATGACATTAATTCACAAAAGGTAGTGCCTATTACCGGAGTCGAATGTTTACCTCTAAGTTTGGCTGCTGGTTTGGGTAGAAAGTTCTACTGGGTTCGCTGAGAACCGATTGGCTTCTCAAAGAATTAGGGTGAGATGTGTTTTTCTTTTGGAAGCGGATCGCTAAAGGAACAATCTCAAAGGAGGTACAATGGGTTGTTTAATATCTGAGACCCTGCCTTGGGCACCAATGATCAATGCCTATGACAATCGAGGTTAAATTCACTCTCATTACTTCTGGTGTTCTCGAAAGTTCATTACAATGCACTGATATAAATTGTTCGTTCGGGGCTTTCAGCATCGCCTTTTACTGCATAACGTGTCGTTTGTATAATTCAAGAATTCCTAACCGTTTGTCTAATTAAAATACTGACAGATTCATTAAAGCATTGATCCTATCAACATAATTTTAATTTTCGCCTTAGGTATAATAAGTGTCTGCGGTGATCGATAATTAAATGACAGCTCCCTAGTTTGCCCAGAAACCTTGCTGATCGGTGATAGTAGAAGGAGGAATGAGTTGAGTTTTCGGAATGGCATAATTATGCGAAGTACGAATTATATGCGGAATGAATAAATAAATTAACTGAAGAACGCGCCTTTTTTTCGCGGTGCGGGCAATGGGTCAAGTGCTGGCATTACAGCTGGAAGAAAATATTGACAATACCGTATTTAGATTAGATATGGTAGGGTAAAAGTCCACGAGAAATGAAAGATCGATCGACTAAGGTGTCATCCGTATTCATGAAACGCGGTCGGTGTTTTCCATGTTTTATGCTGTAAATTAGGGATCGCGAGAATTAAGCTTATCTTCGTCAGAAATCGCTAGCCGCCTTCCAGCAATACTGACGAACGAACGACAATTTAGTACTGTGCTTGGAAAGGTTTTTTAGCGTCTCAACGGCTAAAAAAAAACAATTTGATTCGGCGGTCGAATCCATGAATGATCTCAACGGGTGAGAACAACTCAGATTTCGCCTCAAAGTGCAAGCTTTAACGAGGGATCTACATTTTGAATCTATGGTTGCAAGCTTTCCTTTCGCCTCGACGGACAAAGAACAACAATGACTCAAATGTCGAACTATTTACCTCAAAGGGCAGAGAATTTGACTTCTATCACAATGACTGCTTTCTTTTCGCAACAGCTTAAGTTGCGTACTAACTGCGAGGATCTTTCTCTATTTGATCTTTCATCCTCAGTTCCAAATATATATTTCATAAATTTGCATTCAAAAAAGGTATTTGTTTCATTAGTTGTTTATTGCTTACACCCCTCGGGTCCCGGATGTAGTTCAATAAAATTTGTTTGATTATTTGTCTCCACAAACAACCATGAAGCGGACATGACGTCATCAATGTAATCACTAGTGATGATATGGAAAATACGCCCCTCGGGTCCCGGAATAGTTTTCTATGAATTTTTACGAGCGATGTATTTTCCAATTGAACACTGCTGTCCGTATAACAAAAACAAGTATTTGTCGTTTATTTATAGACGAAAATGTTCCTACTGAAAAATTATTTAGCATAAGTTGTAACAACACAATGACTGCTCAATGCTTAATTTACACACGTGTATGGTAACACAAGGGAGCCTGGGACACCTGTAACTCGCATTGATGATTTGCCTCTGATGAAGGGGTAAATATGGAGTTGGGGGATTGCACTCTTTCACTGCAAAAATGGGATTTGACGCACTGGAGGCACTGGAAATGGGACGTGGTCATTAAAATTGGATACACGGAATGGGATCTGGGTTGCTGCTGGGAAATGGAATTTGTAATCAACCCCCCCCCCCCCCCCCCTCCAACAGCTGCCACCACTTCTGTACCCCTCATTCAATTTTGGTTCAAATGGCAAATTAACTAAGAGCCACAAGAAAACGTCTGTTTCTTGTCAGACAGAGTCCTGTAGAACTCATGGTGGCAATAAATACTTTGAGTGAGATTGCACCATTTATTCCATACCTACCCATTCATTGTGTTTTATTTCTGTTATGTAGGTGCAGACTATACGCCTTGATCATCTGATTAAACTCGCCAAACATAATGGATTGTTGCCTGAGTGGCAAGACGCCAAAATCAATTCATTCTGTTGAGTATCAATTGTTAAAATATGACTTAGCTCACTCATCAAAGTTAGAAGAAGACCAAGTGTCCATCACTGAGGGAGAGACGACGCACCAAGACATTGAGCTCACGAACAAATCTCCTCTGTGGAAAGCGACGGCAAACGTCTTCTCTTTCCTCAATGGATCAGGCATCCTCGCACTACCTTACGTAGTAGCTCGCAGCGGACTGGTGGCGATTGCAGCAATGTTGATAGTTCCTTTTATGACCTACTATACTGGAACGATACTGATAGACTGTCTTTATGAAAACAATGATCAGGGCGAAAGAGTTCGTGTCAGGACTAACTACAAGGAGCTGGGTAGCGCGTGTTCGCCTCGCTTTGGTGGTGCTATAGCGGTTGCTAATCAGATTTTGACTATCTTCAATGTTGCATCTTTGTACCTTGTCTTATCTGCGTCTCTTTTGACGGCTACTTTCCCAGAGTTACCAATGTCCGAGAGAGTTTGGATGGTTATTGTAGCCACGATTGGACTTCCAGCCATCTTTGTCAGGAATCTATCTCAAGTTGCCTGGTTTAGTTTAATCAGTGTTGTAGCCTTAACAGTAGCTGTAGTAGCTGTTTTAGCTTACGGAATAGCACATTACTCTACATGGGTTCCAAGTGATATTTTAGTTTGGGATATAAACTACGTGCCTATCTCGGTCGTAATTATCATATTCACTTACATTAGCCACCCCGTATTACCTGGTGCTGAAGCAAGTATGCAAAACAAGTCGCAATTTCTCACGATGCTCAAACTGACGTACGTCTGTGTGACAATTCTAAAAGTAGGTTTTTCAGTTTTGGGATTTCTGTCCTTCAGTTCAAATATCCAAGATGCGGTTGTGAACAGCCTCCCCATGGGAATCCTCAGGGGGTTTGTCAACGGGATTTTGATTATAAGCTTATTTTTTTCATATCCATTTATGGTTATATCGATAATTCAGGTAATTGAAGAATCAGTTTCATCCGATTCCTTTTCTTTCAAAATTCCTGATCTTGTCTGGTTTATTGGTATCCGGGTGCTCACTAGTGTCCTAACTCTCCTCCCGGCATTTTCCATTCCACATTTTGCTCTTTCTATGGCTTTTATGGGAAGTGTGACAGAAGTTTCTACAGGTTTAATCATGCCAGCAGTTTTTCACCTCTTGCTAAAAAAGGAGGAGCTAAAAATGTATCACTATATTTTGGATATTTCACTGATAATCTTTGGTATTCTTGCCAGCATAACAGGTTTAGTGTATACTGGAAAATCCTTGATTGAATCTTTTTCTGGGCATTCTCAGCGGGTGTAATGGGGACATTCATGGTAATAACCCCTGGGAGTTTGGGGTGAAGAAGGGATTGGGGAGGGGAGTGGAGGGACAGAGCCACGCAAAGACCGCCACATTTCCTTGCACAGCGAAAAAAGCCCTTCCTGAAAATAAGTAAAAATGACGTACTATTTGAATAAAGCTTTTATTTTACTCCATATTTTAGTTAACGTACTTGAAATAGGAGTCACATTTTTACCCAACAAAGTAAGTTGAAACTACTCAATATTTTGAGTAAATCGAGTAAGGGTATTCGGGGGCGGATCCAGAAAATCCAGAAAAAGGGGGCCGAAAAAATTGTGGCCAGAGTGGACATTCGAGAATTCACGGCGAAGAAATCGATCACAAATCATCACTGGCGCGACGGACTTAGGCGAAAATGTTTGAGCGCTTGTGGGAATCTACTTCAAAAAAATTACACGTTTGATTGTCAATTTGTTACTGAAAAACTATTTTCATGGACCGAATCCTCGCACTCTTAACAGTTTTCGCGAATTTTTTTAAGAAACATGGTAACTATTATGAAGCAATCTTACGTAAACAAACATATTTTCCTCGCGAACGGATCAAATCTCCTCATTCAACTGTGAACGCAAGGACACCTCTGCACGTAGGCGGCTAAAGGCCCGTTTAAACGGTTTCAACATTTGCTTCAACATGCTTTCATCCCGTTGAACCAAATGTCGGGGACGTTTGAACAGGTCGTTCAGCATTGTTAAAAGTGTAAAAAATGTTCAAAGCTTGTTGAAAGCGTGATGAATCAACTTTAAATTGGTTTAAACTTTCATTCAACATCGATACAACATTTCCTTTGTTCTTGAAAATGTTGAATTGCGTTGGAACCGTTTGAACACTCCATTCATCCAACATTTGTCCAACATCCGTACAACTTTTGTTGAACGAATGTTGGTCAAATGTCGAAACCGTTTAAACAGGCCTTAAAGGCTGGTTTCCATATGATCGCGGATCGCAGATCGCAATAAAGTCTGCGATCGTCTGCGATCCTGCGATCGTGATCGCAGACGATCGCAGAAGATAGAACCATGTTCTATCTAAACGCTGGTTTCCATATGATCGCGGATCGCAGATCGCAGATCGCAATAAGGTCTGCGATCGTCTGCGATCGTCTGCGATCCTGCGATGGTGATCGCAGACGATCGCAGTTAGATCTAAGATAGAACCATGTTCTATCTAAAGGCTGGTTTCCATATGATCGCGGATCGCAGATCGCAGATCGCAGATCGCAATAGGGTCTGCGATCGTCTGCGATCATATGGAAACCAGCCTTTAGATAGAACATGGTTCTATCTTCTGCGACCGTCTGCGATCACCATCGCAGGATCGCAGACGATCGCAGAAGTAGTTTCCATATGATGGCAGACGATCGCAGACCTTATTGCGATCTGCGATCTGCGATCCGCGATCATATGGAAACCAGCCTTAAGACAACCCGTACACTAAGCGTCGCTGTCTCGCATCTCGTGCTTTAAAAGAACACCTAATGTTACTTGAAGATTTCAGGATCAAGTACAATGTTCAAACAAAGAACATTACAAAAAGTGTTTCTTTCAAACTGAAACGTCTTTGAATACTGGAGCGCTTTAATTTTGAATGTTCCTGCGTTTTCAGCCAAAACTTGATATGAATGTTTTCCATGTTATATAAGTTGAGTTTGTTGTCGTTACTGTTCAATTTTATATAACTAGAAATTAAACTTGTTGCGTTTAGTTTGCGTGGTGTCTCCTCTTCACATATTCATACCTTGGCACTTAGCAATAGCAATAACTAGTTTATAAAATACACCACAGTAATATAAAAGGCCTGTTGGCGGATTTGAGTCAGCGGGTATATAACGGAGTGAGTCATTTTTGTGTCACTTTGATGCAACAGTACAAATGAAGAAGTGTTTCTCTTTCTACCATACCATAACCCCATTCTGTTATCATTTTAGGAGACAGGACGACCAATACCGTTTGTAATACTGAACTGAGTGTTTACATTTGCATTCTTATTTATTTTTACGTTTAAACAGATGGTGACTGTAGGTAGTCATTCATCCGCTAATGCTTACATCGACCAAAACATCCTGCGTGAACCCTCCAGGCATCTTGTATGCTTTGAAAGTCGCTGATAGTGAATCGGGGCAAACAACCAACGCATCTGAAGACAGACAATCAAATTTTTCCTTTAAACTCCTTTTGTTTTGGATAAGAACGTCTAATTTTGGAGCTGAGTATGAAGGTTCTTATTTTTGGGGGCAATTTGAGCCTTGTACGCTAGTAGTGCTGGGAACAGGATGTCGCGACAGCCAACTCTCCGTAAATTTGGCTTTACCAGAAGTTCGACCATAGAAAAAATGCAGAAAACCATCATGTGTGGCGAGTGTTATAGAAATGTTCTTAACTGGCTGTCAGCCGTGCGTAACGTTCTTAGTGTGTTCTTAAATTTTAGTTAATATCAGCCTCAACGTTGTTATAAAAAGGGTTAAAAAAAAAAAGAAAAAAAAAAGAGTGTAATTGCCTCTGTGTTGATCGATAATCAAATGTCAGCACCCTAACTGCCTCGGCTGCATGCATGGCGGACTCATTTTACTCAATTGTGTTGTTCCTCTGAAAGCGTTCCTCAAACTTTTGATCCGTAACGAAAATTTCTTTCTAAATCACTGAACCCAGGCAAACAACTGCCCACACTGACGTCTAAATGATTCTTGCACTATCAATATCCCCCACTGTTAATGTTATAACAAACAATAATTCCAGAAAGTGAATAACAAACGTTATCAACGCGCCAACTGACGAATGACGGCTGATGGCATTCACAAGGGGTAGTGTCTATTACTGGAGTGGAATG
Organism: Pavona decussata; assembly: GCF_977016875.1. Classification (NCBI taxonomy): domain Eukaryota; kingdom Metazoa; phylum Cnidaria; class Anthozoa; order Scleractinia; family Agariciidae; genus Pavona; species Pavona decussata. The sequence goes on along the minus strand of NW_028145515.1, from coordinate 2,463,010 downwards.
TTTACCTCTTAGTTCGATTGTTGGCTTGGGTAGAAAGCTTGACTGACTTACTGAGAACAGCCGGACTGGTTTCTCCAAGAATTAAGGTAATGGTAATGCATTTTTATACCGCACATATCACATCAGGTCTCATGCATGGCGGATTAATTTGTTTCCCTGTTCGGAAATCTCTAATGGAGTGATCTCAATGGTATGGCTTGTTTAACATCTCAAGCCAGAGTGACTTGATGATGCCTATGAAAATCAGTCTCATATCTTCTTGCGTTCTTAAAAGCTCATTACAGCCGGCTGATACATAGTGTTCGATCGCCGGACCAGGACTTTCAACATCGCCTTTTTTGTTGATAACGTGCATGTTGCTTATATTCAATTCAAGAATTCCGAAGCGTTTGCCTAATTAAAATGCAAATGAACGAAATGAATACAGCTTCATCGAAGCATTAATTCTAGCAACATCGCCTTTTTTCTACAGAACGTACATGTTGCTTATATAATTCAAGAATACAGAGCTGTTTGCCTCATCTAAAAATGGCAATGAACGAAATGAAGACAGATTAATCGAAGCATTAGTTCTATCAACATCGCCTCTTTTGTACATAACGTGCATGTTGCTTATATAATTCAAGAATTCCGTGTCCTATTTGCCTGATTAAAATACAAATGGACAAAACGAAGACAGATTCATCGAAGCATTAATTCTATCAACATCGCGTTTTTTGTACAGAACGTGCATCTTGCCTATATAATTCAAGAATTCCGAATCGTTTGCCTAATTAAAATACTAATGAATAAAATGAAGACAGATTCACAGTCTAAGCATTCATTCTATCAACATCGCCTTTTTTCATACATATAAACGTACATGTTGCTTATATAATTTTTGAATTCCAAACCGTTTGTCTCATCTGAAAATGGTAATGAACGAGATGAAGACGGATTAATCGAAGCCTTAATTCGAACAACATCGCCTTTTTTATACATATGAACATACATCTTGCTTATATAAATCAAGAATTCCTAACCGTTGGCGTAATTAAAATACAAATGAACGAAATGAGGACAGATTCATCGAAGCGTTAATTCCATCAACATACTTTTTTCAATTTTCGCCGTAGTGTGTGCAGTGATCGATAATTAAATGTCAGCTCCCCAGGTTGCCTAAAACCCTTGCTGATCGGTGATTGAAGAACGAGGAATCACTGTGCAGAATGGCATAATTATGCGAAATACGATTTTTACGCAATAAATTAGCAGAACAGCGCGCCCCTTTTTTGGCGGTGATTTGGTAACAGACTATTGTTATTTACCTTTGGGAAGGGATCAGTTGTCATACCCTGTATGCTCGATCATAAAGATAATAATAATATAAAAATAAAGAACGTGACTAATATTGAGATCGTATTCGATAAAAATCGATCAAAATAGTTTAAGATAACCTGTTGATAATAAGACGGACTTTTTGTTTATAAGTCTGAAATTACTCTGGGAGGTCTGGCGCTAAAATACCTTAATTATAGATATGTTTAGTTCGAGAACGCATCAGAATTGACATATCATGTATTAATCATCGTATTGAATAGCTACAGCTAACCCGGGGGGGGTGGGGGTACTCGACCCATGTCTGGGTATAGAAATACTGACCCTGTTTAGGACAAAAATAACCTTAAATACCTACCATTTGTAGGACGATGCCCTCTAGTATAAGACCCTTTTTAGATACTGAAAACAATAGCGCTAATATCTAGTCCTAAAAATGATCTAATGTTGACTGATGACTTGCTATATAAATGTAGATAAACGTCTCTGATCTCCCATTCCCAAATACTCGAAGACAGTATTGCAGCCATACCCTGTCTAGGACGGATCCAGACCCTGATTAGGACAAACTCGCTTGAAATGATATAACCTGTTCAGGGCAGAGGGGTCAAAGACCATACTCTATCCAGCGGCAAGTGCCCGTGATAGACCATATAGGGGAGTATCCCCCCCCCCGTCCCCCGTGAAAGTCAGCACCTCAACAGCGACAGCGATTAGACATGTTCTTTCCCAGGCTTGTATTTAAAGTCCTCGATATATTGTTTAGTTGTTTAATATCAAGACATAAAAAAGCAACTGCTGTTATAAAACTGGCTCGAAAACAGGACGGACTCTCCAGTCCTGATTTATTTCTTTAACTCAGTCCGCATAAATCCAATTTCGCATAATCATGCATTCCGCACGTCATGCCACATGCCATTCCGCTAACTCATTCCTCAGTTTACCCGCACCGTTTCTTTGCAAACTGCTGAAACCACCATATCATTCCCTCAGAAACGAAAGAAATGAGTTTTCATTCTTTCATTCATTCACTCATTCATCCATCCATCCATCAATCCATCCATCCATCCATCCATCCATCCATCCATCCATCCATCCATCCATCCATCCATCCATCCATCCATCCGTCCATCCATCCATTCATCCATTCATGCATCCATTCATCCATTCATCCACCCATTCATTCATTCATTCATTCATTCATTCATTCATTCATTCATTCATTCATTCATTCATTCATTCAATGTAAGTCCTGAATTTTACGAGTGATGTATTTTCCAATGAAACAATTCTGTCCATATAATAAAAACAGGTATATGTTTTTTTTTGTTTTATAGACGAAAGTGTTCAAATTAAAAGATTATTTAGCATAAGTTAAAACAACGCAATGACTGCTCAATGCTGAATTTAGTAGCCAGCAAGGATGGTTACACAAGAAAGCTTGGGACACCTGTAACTTGTACTGATGGTTTACAACTGATGAAGGGGTAAAATTGGAACTGGGAATTGCACTCTTTCACTAGGAAAATGGGATTTGACACACTGGAAGCACTGGAAATAGGAAGGGATCATTAAAGTTGAATACACGGAATGGGATCTGGGGTAAAATTGAAGCTTAGAAATAGGATTTGTAACCCACCCCCCCCCCCCCCCAGCTACGTCAGGACCCCCATTCAATTTTGGTTCAAATGACAAATTAAAGAGCCATAAGAAAACGCCTCTTGTCAGAGTCCTGTAAAACTCAAGGCGACAATAAATACTTTGAGTGAGAATGTACCATTTCTTCCATAGCTAGTCATTCATTGTGTTTTACTTCTGTTATGTAGGTGCAGACTATACGGCTTGATCTTCGGATTAAACCCTCCAAACATAATGGATTGTTGCCTGAGTGGCAAGATGCCAATATCAATTCACTCTGTTGAGTATCAATTGTTAAAAGATGACTCAGCACACTCATCAAAGTTAGAAGAAGACCAAGTGTCCATCACTGAAGAAGAGTCGAAGCACCAAGACATTGAGCCCACGAACAAATCTCCTCTGTGGAAAGCGGCGGCAAACGTGTTTTCTTTCACCAATGGATCAGGCATTCTCGCGTTACCTTACGTAGTAGCTCGCGCTGGCCTGGTGGCGATTGCAGCAATGTTGATTGTTCCTGTTGTCAACTACTATACTGGAAAAATACTGATAGACTGTCTTTACGAAAAGAATGATGCTGGCGAAAGAGTTCGTGTCAGGTCCAACTTCAAGGAGCTGGGTAGCGCGTGTTCGCCTCGCTTTGGTGGTGCTATAGCGGTTGCTAATCAGATTTTGACTATCTTCAATCTCGCAGCGTTGAACCTTGTCTTATCCGCCTCTCTTTTGACGGCTACTTTCCCTGAGTTACGACTGTCCGACAGAGTATGGATGGTTATTGTAGCCGCGATTGGACTTCCAGTCCTCTTTGTCAGGAATCTGTCTCAAGTTGCCTGGTTTAGTTTAATCAGTGTTGTAGCCTTAACAGTAGCTGTAGTAACTGTTGTAGTCTACGGAATAGCACATTACTCTACATGGGTTCCAAGGGATATCTTAGTTTGGGATATAAACTACGTGCCAATCTCTGTGGTAATTATCATATTCACTTATTTAAGCACACCCGTATTGCCTGGTGTTGAAGCAAGTATGCAAAATAAGTCGCAGTTTTGCACGATGCTCAAACTGACCTACGTCTTTGCGACAATTGTAAAAGTAGGTTTTTCAGTTTTGGGATTTCTGTCCTTCAGTTCAAATGTCCAAGATGTTGTTGTGAACAGCCTTCCCATGGGAATCCTCAGAGGGTTTGTCAACGGGATTTTGATTATAAGCTTATTTTTTTCATATCCATTTATGGTTATATCGACAATTCAGATAATTGAAGAATCAGTTTCATCCGATTCGTTTTCTTTCCAAATTCCCGATCTTGTCTGGTTTATTGGTATCCGGGTGCTCATTAATTTCCTAACACTCCTCCCCGCATTTGCTATTCCATATTTTGACCTTTTTATGGCTTTTATGGGAAGTGTGACAGAAGTTTTTACTGGTTTAATCATGCCAGCAATTTTTCACCTCTTGCTAAAAAAGAAGGAGCTAAAAATGTATCACTATATTTTGGATATTTCATTGATAATCTTTGGTATTCTTGCTAGCATAACAGGTTTAGTGTATACTGGAAAAGCCTTGATTGAATCCTTTTCCGGGCATTCTCAGCGGATGTAATAGTAAAGTTCACTGTAGTAACCCTAGAGAGGGTGGGGTTAAGAAGGGATTTGGGAGGGTGGTGGAGGGACAGAGCCACGCAAAGACCGCCACATGTTCTTGTTCCCATGGTGATCTCTTTTTTGACAAGTCAGCCATGCTTGAGTTTCTAATGAACATTTTCTGTTTATTGTATAGAGTGTTTTCACATGACGTCACGGCGGCCATGTTGGTGTCCCAAAACAAAGAAATGGCGGCCATGTTGGTGTCCCAAACTAAACCTCTGGGAATTGAACTCTACTTTTATGCAAATACTTTCTTTTGTTTCAGTAAACCAATTTGGCCGGTAGTCATGTGAATGAAAACGCTCTATTGAAAACGCTCTAGTGACCAGTATTTTAGAAATTTGAAAGGAGTTTTCAAATTTAAAACTTTACGTCTCAGTTTTGAACATCGCCAGCGAGACTTAAGAGATCCCGTAGAAATTTCCCCACTATATTAACGGTGAATTTTTCTTTCATCACAGCATTAATATTTAAAAAATAACAGCTGTTTACCAAGTGTGTTTTATTTCTGTTTTTTTTTTTTTCTTTTTCTTTTTTTTTTTTTTTTTTGGAGGGGGGGGGGGGGGGGGGGGCTAATGGGTCTTTTTCGGAAAGATTTCCAGAGAAATATTCAAGATTCCATTCAAAACCGGACATAACAAAAAAATAATTCGAATGTTTATTTTATTCTCGGAAATACTGGTCATGCGAGACGTAAAGTGACTGAATCTCTAACTTCCTCCACCCCGACCCGTCCTCCCATTTCTCTCCCTCTCCCCTCCCAAGGGTAAGGAACATCGCGGCACGGCGAGGTCCCTCTTGTTAATTTTAATGCTTCCACGGAGAACGAATGTCCAATGAGTACTTCTTGGAGAGCTTTTCAAAAAAACGAAGAACGTGGAAAGAACAATTTTTCGACATTGTATATTCCAATATCCCAATAAACAAAGCCTGATTCGTGCTGTTGATATTCTAGCTGCTAATAATTTGCTTTTGTTTGTATTCTTTTTCTACTGGACGTGCCCGCCGATTCTTTGCAAGGAATGCTAAGCGACGGGCGACTTCACCTTTGTAAATTTTGACAATTTTAGCGTAGTTTTGTAATAATATCAGGGAATTGTAAATTTACGCAAATATTCAGCCACTTAGCTGCAATGTAAATTGATGTAATAAACCTACCTATCTCCATCTCCATCTATCACCTTATTTGTTTGCAAATCTATGCCAGGTTTTCAGACCACACATATTTTCATGTTGACTGTTCATTTAGTACTCTCTCGTAGTTCATACTGAAAAATGAAGTCGTCATTTCCTAGCTCCTTAACTTGAGGTGGTTCCGTAAAGAAATGCATCCTCGTGGTTGTACGGAACTAAAAGAATAAGAAAAATGCACAGCGCGGGTAAAAAAAATCGACGCGTAATATTAACCCATCATTCCACGACCATAAGAGTTGTTTTAGAAACAAGTATGAACCGACGGTATTTGCAACTGCGTTTGCGACGCAAACCAACTCAGATTGTGAGCTCTATTCTTGAAGTGCCGTGAAACTGTCGATAGCAAAAAAAAAAAAAGGATTTCTCACGAGCCCTGCATGTGTCAAAGTCAGTTAAAATATATCTAGTAAGTACACTGTCAGGTAGAGATCGGAGGAATTAATTCCTCCAGTGTGCCACCAAAACTAATGCATTTCCTACATGGATTTGTCACTAGCCCTGCGTGCCATGCCAAAGTCAGTTAAAGCAGATCCAGTGTGTACAATGTAAGGTGTAGTTCGGAGTAAAAGAGAAAAACTGATGCATTTCTTTAATATAATGGATTTGTGACGAGCACTGCATGTGCCAAAGTCAGTTAAGGAAAGTCCAGTGGGATTTCTAGGAAAATCCAGTGGAGTCTGGAATAATGAGTCCAACCAATGTGCCACCAAAACTAATGCATTTCCTTCATGGATTTGTCACTAGCCCGGCACGTGTCAAAGTCAGTTAAAGCCAATCCAATGAGTATAATGTAAGGTGGAGTTTGGAGTAACGAGTCCAACCAGTGTGCCAAAAACTAATGCATTTCCTTCATGGATTTGTCACTAGCCCAGCATGTGTCAAAGTCAGTTAAGGAAACTCCAGTCGGTATAACGTGAGGTGGAGTTCGGAATAATGATTCCAACCAATGTGCCACAAAAACTAACGCATTTCCTTCGTGGATTTGTCACTAGCCCGGCAATGTAAGGTGGAGTTTGGAGTAACGAGTCCAATTAGTGTGCCAAAAAACTGATGCATTTCCTTCATGGATTTGTCACCAGCCCTGCATGTGTCAAAGTGAGTTGAAGCAGATTCATTGTGTGCAAGGTAAGATGGAGTTCGGAGTAACGAGTCCAACCAATGTTCCACCAAAACTAATGCATTTCCTTCATGGATTTGTCACTAGCCCTGCATGTGTCAAAGTCAGTTAAGGCAAATCCAGTGGGTAAGGTGGTGTTCGGAGTAATGAGGCTCTCCAGTGTGCCACCAAAACTAATGCATTTCCTTTATGGATTTATCACGAGCCCTGCATGTGTCAAAGTCAGTTAAAGCAGATCCAGTACGTGTGTACAATGGAAGGTGAAGTTCGGAGTAATAAGTCCAACCAGTGTGCCACCAAAACTAATACGTTTCCTTCATGGATTTGTCACTAGCCCTGCATCCACTGTTTACAATGTTAGCGCTAACTCGCTAAAATGGCCTCAAATCAGCAAAAGAAGCAAACAGACAATAAGCAATACACCTTAGAAGCAAGGTAACAAATTTTTGTAAAGAAATATCCAGTATTTCTACCTCCTAAACCGGATTGTAAACATTCTCATACAAACTCTTATATTTGCGCCGTGACCGCTATTATGCAAGGTGATCATCGCTCACACACTGAGCTTGGGTCACCTGTGCTTACATAAGAGTGAACCCCAGCCCCCTCTTCGTTCCTTACAATATACTCTTTTTAATAACTGCTTCACCGCCTCTCGAATTTCCCACAGCCTCCAGATGTTAAGAAACGGATTTAAAGTATGACATTAACATAACTGTTGTGGCCAAATGAAGGAGTGCCTTTGATATCTGGGGTGAAACGTGTAAAGCCTCCAGAATTACAATGGAAAATACATACGGTGAATAACTCAACAAGAACAAGGCCATGATCCACAGAATGGCGTACACAGACTTCTTATACTTTTCAAGGTTGATAACCGTTCGGCCGGTGCCGTTGGTTGAACGTTCTATAGCCTGCAAGCAAGCTCTCGGGGGGGGGGGGGGGGGGGGGAGGGGAATTTTTCTTATCCCCTCCCCCCACCCCCCACCCCGAGAGCTTGTTCGCAGGCTAGTATGAACTCGTTGTTGTCGATGAGCAATGATTCAAAACACTTTGTAATACGCCAGGGAAGAAACTGACAAAAAGCAAACGCCGATTATTCCTTCCATGATCGAGACAACTGGAAAATCAAAGTATTCTTTCAGTAACAAAGTTCTTCTTTCGGCTACTAACATTAGCCATGCGATTTTTTACCTATGCTTGACTATATCTTCGATTTCACAGAAGTTACAACACTAGCTTAATGATTAGGCCGTTTCCTGCAGTACTGTGTGTATTCATATTGATTGGTTTATTGACGGTTTGATCGATCAATTGATTGATTGATTGATTGATTGATTGATTGATTGATTGATTGATTGATTGATTGATTGATTGATTGATTGATTGATCGGTTTGTGGGTTGGTCAGTCAGGTTGGTTGGGTGCTTGGTCGGTGGGCTGGTTGGTCTGGTTGATTGGTTAGTCGGTTGGTTTGTTGCTTGTTCGGTCGGTCGGTCGGTTAGTTGGTTGGTTGGTTAGTTGTTTGGTTGGTTGGTCGGTGTGTTGCCGGTAGGCTAGTTGTATGTTTCAGTCGGTCGGTCGGTTAGTTATTTGTGGGTTGGTTGGTCGCCGTTTGGTTGACTCGTCGGAATACAAGGAGAGCCACGCATGGAAAATACTTTTCGAGAACAGTGCTAACATCGTTTTTTTGTTTTCCTGTAAAGATCTTAAATTCAAAAAGCCTTCTTCCTGTTGCTCTTCATATGTAAGTTTAGGTTTTCTAAACTTAAGGACGGTGCCTACAAATAAGCAAGTATTTTTGAGTGGTTTATGACTATGCGGGAAAAGCAGATCTAAGTAAGGGCAATTGAAATCCAAAAAGAAAATTGGGGGTAACCACGCATTTTTTAGAGATAATTAAGCAACAATTGTTCTAAAAAACAGTAAAAATACTAAGCAATGTATGGCGTTTTTTTTCCAAATTGAAGCTTTATTATCTCTCAAAAATGCATGGTTACGCCAAATTTTCTTTTTGGATACCAAGAGGACTTACTAAGTTCTGCTTTCTGCATAGTTTTAAACCGCTCAAAAAAATTTCTATATTAGTAGGCACTACTCATAGGAAACCCCACTATCTTGAGATGCGCAGAACGTATGCGCAGTAACAAAAGTAGGCACCGTCCTTAAGACTGTTTCTTGCTCATAGAAATGTCCCAAAAATCAATCAATCCAAATACATCAAAGCCTAATCTTAGGTTACAGTCTGAAGAGGGGCCCACAAAGTTTTTCATTAGTGAAGAAAACCGGGGGGTTTTTTTCCAATTATTTTTTGTATTGTCTCTGTTATAACAATCACAGAGAAGTGAACTAGCAGATGTTCATAACCTCGGTTAGTCGTTTGGTTTAAAGCAAACACATGTTAAAGAAAAGGGAAATGACATAGGACAATTTTCTCGTTATCTTGTCGTTAAATCTTGATTTTGGTTTAGAGCTATAGTTCAGTTCTAAAACTGGCCTACGAAATGCAAACAGCATAAGTGATATTCCATGAAATCTATTTTTTAATTAAATTTTATCTTTCCGGTGCTTTCTTTTCTTTGTTTTGTGAGAATTTCAGAGTCGTTTAGTGTTTGCAAAAGGCCCGAATTTTCAAGAATACTAAAGACAGAAAACTAGTATAGAGCAACAAACAAACATGTGGCTGAAACGTGCTCCAAAACCTCTGTGGGTTTTTTCCATCCTATAATATACAAAATGAAAAAGAAAACGAAAACAGGGATACTACCGTAGGAAGGAAAATTGTTTCCATAGTTTATGTGAGCAACTATTTTTATTGGCATCCATCGGTCTAGTCAGACATGATATCTTCATAGCAGGGAGCCAATCAGATCAAATCGGTCAACCAATGGGCTGCCTTAGTCCTCAAGGAATATGATGCAACATGCAATATATCATCTTTACCTGATTTGAAAAAACCTGAGGTTTTTTTGTGAAATCCATAATAGAAAAAGGGTACTTTCATTATTTTTAATTTGAGACCGATCATACTATAAAAAATTTCGCAAAATCCTTTCAACTTGGTGTCCAGTGAATCCACATAGGACTCGGTTTTCTCAGGACAGGATTTTGTGGAGTAAATTCTTAAATACTATGTATTTTTCAGTATCTGCTGACTGCGGCTAAAATTAATTTTTTGTTTTGTTTTTTATTAATAATTCATGAAGAAAAAACAAAAGAAATCACTATCGTGAAGGAGGTTTGCACTGTCGTGATCTTAATTACCTTAAAATTTGGTAAACTTCTGCTTTAAATTTCATCAAGAATTATTCAAGATTTCAGAAGCTATACGGGCCTCCTTTTTTTCAATGAACTTTTTCCGGAAATTGGATGAAACACTCTTCCTGGTGTTTGACAGATTACATAAAAAATTTATTAGGAACCTCATTCAAAATAAATATCATTAGTCTTTTACTGCCACGTCCATTCAAATCTAAATGTATCCGTCCATGCACTTGAAAGGACAATGTCACTTATCTTTAACGTCACTTTGATTAGCTGAATAATAAATTTGCATTGATGGAAACGTTTAAATGATGGTTCAATTTTGTTAATAATAATCCTGCTAGTGCACAGAAACTGCAATTAATTATGTTTGGCTGCTGATGGCTCGGATGAAAATGGATTGCAACCATTTTTTTCAAGTTCTTCCAAGCTGCTTATGGTTTGTTATTCCTCAAAGAAATCACTTTATATTCTTCTCCCAGTGCACTAAGTGCAATTTCTTTTTTCAGAAAAAGGGTTCTTTGTCAAATATTTGCATAGTTCTGACCAAAATACATTAAAGTCTCCCTGACAATGCACCTTTAAAACACGTTTAATTTAATTATTGTCCCCAGATGTCACAGGTTTTTGGAGCCTTTCGTCTCTCTTCTATTGTACATGAAGATGTCATTTTCATTTTATGAACGTAGATCATGGCGTTTACGATTCCGATGGGAAATTGCTTGCAAGTTCTTTTAAGAAAGACCGCGATCTGTTCGTTTCGCTATCGAAACAAGAATTGAAATTTTAAAGCGGGTGATCATGATTAACTCAAGCTCGGACGGCACTCTTCCATTCAAGTTTTGTTCAAATCACAGGTTCTACCTTTCTAATGACGCTGTTACTATTCTCACTTGCGTTTTAAGCGCCCTGTTAGCGCCGATTGCAGTGGCAGGAAATTATCTGGTTTTGGCAGCAATTTGGAAGAATCCTTCCCTAAGAACACCATCCTACACGTTTCTTTGTGCACTTGCGCTGACAGACTTGTGTACAGGGCTTCTTGGTCAGCCATTCTATGTGCTATACAGAGTGGCGGAGCTTAAAGTTTACAAAAATCTGTACTGCGTCGCATCTGCAGTCGCCCACAGCATCGTGCCTTATTTAGTTACCTTGACCGGGTTGACGATAACAGCAATGGCGGTAGAGAGATGGCTTCACATGAGTCAACGTTCCCTTATAACTGTTCGCCGAGTGTATATTATCGAAACAACCTTTGCGATTTTACTAATTCCATACATGGCAATGCGAAGATTGCCAGGAATGGCTGCATATTTTGATATACCCATTGCCTCGATCATTGAAGGAGTCTTGGCTTTTAGCTGTTTTGCAATCTCTTCCATCGCATATTTTAAGGTATTTCGAATCATCCATCGCCATCAACAGCAAGTTCATGTAAACACCAACGCCGCCGGCCGAGATGTTATTAACCTTGAAAAGTACAGGAAGTCAGTACATACCATTCTATGGATTTTAGCGCTGTTCTTGTTGTGTTACGCACCGTTTGTACTTTCCACTGTTTTTATGAAGGCTCTGGACATCTCCTACGAGACATCCCTCACAGTTCTTCATTTGTCAACAACAATGTTATTCATGTCATCTTCGCTGAATCCGTTTCTTTACATTTGGAGATTGAAGGAAATCCGAAATGAGGCAAAACACGTCATAAGGAAAATATTTTGCAGAGGAGCATGAATTATCAGTTCAATGCACCGAGCTTACTGACTCGTTCAAAGAACTTTTCAAGGCCCTTATTTTCTGGGACGCAAAATATCGTCGGATAGAATAGCTTATCATCAGGTTATGGATCAGAGGGGATTTTAATCGCAGGGCTTTTAGCGTCTGAGATTGGTAGGGGCTTACTTTGTGGGGGGGGGGGGGAGGGGGGGCTTATAATCATACTTTCACTGAGCTATTTAAACCAGAAATTCCGGTATCAAAGGGGCCTGGCCTGGCCATTCCCATCTTCAGTTATCAATCAACCATCAGAGCGTAAACAACTAACAAACGGCATGCGTCTTTCTCTACTAACCTTACTGACAAAAAATTGGCTCATTATTATTATTATTATTATTATTATTAATATTATTATTATTATTATTATTATTATTATTATTATTATTATTATAATTATTATTATTATTATTGGCGAATTATATAATGATATCTTTTATTACGCTGGTGATTTCATGAAATTATAAAGCATGTTTTCTCAGCGTAACCTTGAGTCAACAACGTGCCACGTCTGAAAGGCGTCTAAATTTCCATTTCACACCCGCAAGAGTGTGAAAGGAAGGAGTAGCTTGCCCTTTTATAGCGAACCTCTGTTTTAAAGCTGTTTAAAGAATAGTACAGGGAAGCTATTTGTAAATTATTACCTAAGATGCGAAGGCTTGATTTTCCGAAATAAAGTATTGGCGTTGAAGACTCGCCTCTTCTTGCAGGTGACGATCGGAGCTTAAAGGGAGGGGTTCACATTTCAGCGCATGTGCATGAATCTAAACGCTTTCTTCTCTTTCTTATCAACTTGATGGCCTTAAAAATGAATGAATGAATGAATGAATGAATGAATGAATGAATGAATGAATGAATGAATGAATGAATGAATGAATGAATGAATGAATGAATTCTTACATACCGCACATATCACGAAGTCCCATGGCGGTTTACATTTCTATGGGGTGAGATCGGACGTCAGCTTGTGAAGGCGCCTCTGGCAGCCGCTATCGGTCCATAGTGGTTCTCACCCACCCACCCACTTAACCCAGGCATGAGTGTGAAAGAAAGAAGGCCAGACCACAACACCGGGAACTACGTCCCCTACTCTTGCGAACAGTGTGTGGGTTCTTTAACGTCCCACAAAGTAATCATGAACAAGGGTTGTGAGACGGGACCTACGATTTATCGTCCTTATCCGAGAAGACTAGAAAGTCTAACCATTTTGCAGATGTCATTACAAAGGCAGCACTTTCTCCTCAGTTATTTAAAGACCCTGAGTGTTGGTCCGGCCGGGGTTTGAACCCGCGACCTCCCGCACGGGAGCCCGGTGCTCTACCAACTGAGCCAACCGGTCGACATGTATTTCAGTAATCACATTCTATAATTAGTCCTAGCAAAAGGACTGATGACCAAAATTCACAGAAAATGTTAGTGGATTGTACTCATAGTGTCGATATTGAATTTAGCGTTGTCCCGTAGGATTTATTCCACGGTTGATGTGTTTACAGTTATTTGCATGCGAAATAACGCAATCATAAAAAAATTACCTCCGAGTTACCTATTCCCTTCCGAATAGTTTTTATTATAAACAACGAATTAAATTAAACAGGCTTGGGTCATAGCGAGCAAAGGCGAAAAAGTATTTTGATTCATGGACATGCGCAGAACCGTGAACCCCTTCCTTTAAAACCAGGTGGACAAGGTCACCACACGTGTCAAAAATGGCGATGTTAATTCCATATGTTTATTATCTTTTACTACATAAACAAAAACTCGTAGAAAATGTCAGCTGACGTCATTAAAGTACTGCATTTTATCTAAACCAAAGTAAATTGCAATTACAATTACAATCTGCAAGTCACCGTGACAAACCGATGAGTGGTGCCGGATCTCTTGTAGACCTGGATCAGCAAATTACCGGTAATTTAAATGCAAAATATAGACGGCAGACTGATCCTAGTAACGGCAGAGGTGGCGAAAACAAAATGGCTAGAGCAACTGTCTGCCGTCTATAAAAAAAAATCGACAATTCATTTAATTTCAAAATTCTTGGTATAGTTGATAAGCTTTAATTTGATATAGGGGTTTATGTATCTACAGTTTAAACCGGACGCGCTATATCGCTTGGACACGAGACACCTTTAAAGGTATACGGTAACCTTAGTAAACCGTGGCACATCGTACAAGCCAATCAGGAGTCATGAATTCCTTGCTTTCAAATCTTACTTAAGATTGGATTTTCAACAATAGCATGAGTCTGGCATCATCGAACTTACACATTTCTTACGAAAAAGGAATGCAGGTGTCTGCAGCTGGAGACGACAACAGCATAATTCAATGCAAATCTGGAACATTTACAATGTCCATTCACTGCATGATTTATTTTCTTTTTACTGAGACTTTTCTCGCAAATAATGACAAATGACAATGAAGCCTTTTATCTAAATTTTGTGTCAAGGTCAGTGGCTCAATCGACGACAACTAATAGTGCAAGTGTGTTGGAAGACAGCCACTTTAGCTATGCGAGAACTTTGTCCATTTCTGTCTCACTGTTCAAGATTCTCTTTATACGATCTGCCATATTCTGAACCACCACCGGATGGATGTCTTCCAGAAGGTTGATGCCCGGTAGCCAATAGTGTGGAAGATGTCCCCTCTCCAAGTACCTCTGCACAACCCCGAGGAATCCACGAAAATGTTCCCCGAGAGAGTTCTTATTTGCCCAGTTGTTTGGCTTCTCTTTAATGTAGTGCATGAAGGCAGTCTTCAGGTGGTATGACTCCAGCTCTCCAAGAGACGTCCGCTCCCTCTTGACGATAGTTTTCACGATTCTGAGGAGCTCATGTCTGCAGCCTCCGTCTCGATCCATGTGCTGCAGTAGGGCTTTCTCCTTCAATGAAAATGACTGCCTCCACAGTAGCTCGGGAGCTGGAACACGCCTCCGCCCCGTGTAAGATTTTGCCACATAGTAGTCGTCGAATCCAAGTTGAAAGCAAGGGACGAGATCAATTGACAATAGCTTCTCTCGGGTTCTCTTGCTGTTGATATCAATCTGTATGGCTGGCCCGTGGTAACGCACAACCAAATCGACATCAGAGTGTCGTGAACTTTGATTGAAAGCATTCACTGCTTTGGCAACGAGACTACTAAACCAGCCATTTCGCAGCCGCTCGGGATTGATGTATCCTTCAGGAGTTGAATAGCTGCGAAGTTTTGAACTCGTGCTGGCCTTGAGTCGCACATAACCAGGTATCCCTCTATCTTCACTCATGACCTCTTGCTTGGTTGTTTTCAGCACCACCATTACATCCACTTCATCTGCAGCTTCTGTCTTCAGGCCCTCATACACGCTGCCAGTATACTCCAATCTCAGAATTGGAAGGGAGGAGTTCTGTCGGCAGTGCATCATGACCTGGTTTTCAATGTAGTTCCTCACTAGCTCTTTACTTCGGGTCGTGTCAGTATCGCGGATCTTTACATACTTCACGGAAAAATCACGAAGCTTCTTGGTAAGTGAGTCTCCTCTCCTTGCCTCTGCTTGTGCCGAAGCCATGACCTGATGTGTAAAAGAATTAATGTAAGTTTTTTTGCTCAAACATCTCCAAGGAAATACAAGGGTGGGAGCATGTTCTAATGAAGTAAATTAACTGTGACTCCTTTCCTGGCAAACGTAACCAAAACATCGGAGAAAATTAGACAAAATCCCCATTTTTAATATAATGAAAAACAAATAACAACAATGTCAAGTATCATAGATGAATTTCTTCAGTCAGTGACTCAGACTGTTCAGAAAAAAAAATCCGAGTTCTCCCAGCAGGTGTTAAACCTGCCCTTCCGATTACTAGTTCGGTTGTCAAGTGTTGCCGACTAGCTTTCATTTCAATGGCCACACGTTATCAGACTTCATCCGCACACTAGTAAGGTTAGATCTACTAGTACGCCGGTAAAATACATGGCCCAAACCTGTCCTTTGGATGGTCACACTTGAGGATTTTTCACCAACAGACCGAAAACGAAGAATTAAAGGGAAATGTTAAACAATCAAAACCCGTGGTTTAGCCTGGACTTAAAGTTTCCCACGGATCATTCATGACAGCGCCATACATTGAACTCCTAACAAAATAAGCAGCGCCCAAAACATCGACCCTAACATAGTGACCCAGACTGATTACTCACATAAACAGAGGCACACAAACAGAACTGAACACACACTCAGACGGCTTGTTAGTACGTGAAGATTCTGAGTCTAGGCAATTGTGGTCTTCATGACAAAACTCTTAGTATTCAGTTAACCATTTTTCATCTTTTTCACATGATCAGGGGCACTGACCTAACGGTTCATTTCGGTGGATTTAGTTGTAAAGTAAACCAGTAAAGTTTTCTACGGGAAAATGTTAGCTAAAAATTTCGTTACACTGTTAAACTTATTCCTTTTGTTTTCCTTGGGCAAATTTCTCGTTAAACTGGATACAAGCTACCTAGCATTTTTGTAAAGCCAGCAACAGCTCGCAAATTCGGAGAATAAGATTCTATTGCCATTCACATTCTGCAACTTAAATTTTCAGCTTAAGCATCGGAACAGATCTAACGGAAATAGTTTACACGAGGATGCCTTTAAAATGGCACAAAACGATCAGGGAACACAGGAGACAATATTTGAAGTATTTTGCTTAATTAAGTGTTCGCTTTGGGTTCCCCTTGCATATAAGCAACGTAAACGTACATTTGAGACTTTGTTTATTGCGAATGTACGAATTAACAATATGGTTGAAGGGTTTTATCACGAATTCATGCCGGTTGGTTGGGCGACTTGTTGTCAATTCTGTGTTAAAGAGCGGCTAAAAGGTGCTAATACTTTTAAAAAAAATTCTTCCCTTTCGATTTCTATTCGTTATAGCTGATTCGGGCAGCGCTTTCATCGACTACAACTCGACAGATGAAATTGACCTCATATTCTAATCGTTTAAATTAGGATTGAGAAGCAATTTCTGTTTGGTTATGACTCCAGTGTCTGTGCTTTTGGTCTAATTAAATTACACTACAGTACTCGTCCTTTTTTTCTTGTTTTCTTTAGCGATATTCGTTCAAAGGAAAACTCAACTTTTATTGTGTGATATCGGTTTCGTATAAAATATGCATGGTAAAGACGCAATCGAGTTTTGATACAACTACAGATACAATGGTCTGATTCTCATGTGATTACAAAGGCGACGTTTTATGAAAGCCATATTCCATACGGCTTTTAAAGACCTCGTAGACCTATCAGGAAAATGTTTCGTTGGACTTTAGTTGAAGGATGGTCAGAACATTTCTCATTGTCACAGGCTAGCAAAGAAAGTGATGACGTAAACACACTCGACTGCTCTCTCTTCATCAAAACACAGGAACGACCCGACCTATATTTACAATATAAATAAGTTCATTACCTAAACACAATATACATGGTTTCCTACCTTATTCTGTAACAAACCAACCTGACGGATGAGAGATTAAAGCACAAAACGTCTTGGCTTTGTCTTCGTCGTCTACGGTGCAAACTCGAAATCATTCAAGCCTTTGTCTTGAAAACCAACCAATGAAAATCGCTAAAGCACGTCACTTGCGTGCACTTCCGGTTTTCCATGAAAACATTGACCGGTTTCTGAGAATTTAGCTTTAACTTTCCCCCTTGGTGACTCTCTCGTTATTTTTTACAAATACATTGCCATATGTTCTGGCAGTTGTAAAAGAGAGAATCGACTCAAAATCACTTTATTTTACAAAGCTTTGTTTCTTCATGGTTACTTATGCCTGTCGGCGATTCACATATGTCAAACGATGGGGTTTCTAAGAAACGTCCAGCCTTTCCAAGAAAACCGGAACACGTCATGCAACACCATGATACAAATTTTCTTCCAAATTTGTCTAATTTGTTCCGAGAAAACCGGAAGTATTTGTGAATCCGTTCGCGTTTTATGATTGGCTGAATTTGAACAAAACATCTTCAGTAGTCACTGCTTGAGTGACTTCCCGAAGCGCGCTTCTTTGGCTCGTGGACTTAGTTGATCTCAAAACTTGCACGCATCAGGTGGGTGGTCAACTGATATGCCTTGCTTACTTTATCTACTTACAAAGAATATTTTTACAAGACTATGTCTTTTGTTTCCCGAAAGCGAACAGGGCCCTGTTGTTCAAAGAGTGGATATCTCGATCCAGCGGATACAGTGTTTACTCCAACCAATCATGACCAATCAGTTCATTTGTCGCTGGATAGCGACTTATCCACTGGATAAAGTTATCTGCTCTTTGATCAACTGAGGCCAGAGCTGCAGTGCATGGCTCTTGCAGTAAGTGAAAATTTTGAAGAGCGGAACAGACGATGCATGTCTGTATCTTTACATTCTCAGTGTTCAATTTGCATAAATCTTAAGCGGTATTATATGATATCTTTTGTGAGCAACGGTAATGGTCCGTGATACTGGAGTAATTGTAAAACATGATTGTTTGAAAACAGGCGACCTGTATTTAGTGGTTATTACGACACAAAATACAGCACAACACGATACACTATACAATATGTGAACACAATAATTTATTTTGAATGTCGATACGTGAGGAGCCGCTGCTCAATCTCCTGATATTACACACACTCGATCTTAAAAGAAAAGGACAAATACATAATGGATAAGATGTGGATGTAAATATTGACAACCGGTTGGAATAACAAATAAAAAACGGTAAATCTTTAAAAAGTGCTACTACGATCAAATTTTCGAATACCTTTTATTTGCGGTTGATTGATAGTTTATGTCCTAAAGTACATGATCTCCAAGTTATATCCTCTTAAGATGAAGGAAAGTGCGATTTTTTTGCGCTCAAACTCCACGAATTTTCATCCGCCATTGAACCGCCATGTTCCTGCGGCCTGGTTACCAAAGGCAGATGGTGTCCAATGACAACAGAGGCCGGGTCACCCGGGAAAAACAAGTGACGTCAGACTCTCAACTCGAAGCCCAGGCGAGCCCTACGAAGCTAACTTCTCATACGGTTTCGAACACGTTTTCGAAAAATGTTTCGTTCTTTCAATGGTGGGAAGTCGCTGTGTTGTTCAGTGGTATAACAACTGCTCTAATCGAGCGGCAGGAATTGCGCTGCATGCGAGTCCGGCCGACAGAACGAGAGATGTGTGGGTCCAGTTTGTTGTCTTGCACGTTTTGCTATTTTCTCGGTTTAGTTCGAGGGACACTTGGGCATTCCACCCAAGTCAGTGAACACAAATTAATCCTGATCTTTTGAAAAGGGTAAGCGATCAGGAGATCGTGAACCCGAAAAAAATCTCCGAAGGGGAAGGAGCGGCAAAAGGTAAGCTTATGTAAAGTGGGCGAAATGTGTGAATATTGTTTTTTATCTTTGGTGATTCCTCGATACCTTGTTCAGCACCCATACAAATAGCAGTCACAAATTTTTAGTACACATTTTATATTGCGTTTCTAAAGTACTAAACTTTGATTGAACGAGTAAATAATGTAAGTGCAATTAGCTCCCGGAACTAGCTTTTCCCTCCGAAGCATTTCCAAAACATCTCAGTGCGATAAGAGTAAGCTGGTGTTTACTTTGCTTGTGCAAAAGCTTGTGGCAAAAACTGTGCAAACAAACGCGAAGAAAACCACTTTAATTATCCATTTTCACTCAGCTTTCGATAAGGTGGTCTTTGGCGTTTACAAAAGGGTTCCTTCTTTCTTTTAAGTGGTTTTCTTGAAGAAATAGTTTGAATTTTTGGCTTAAGAAAGGTTTTAAGAAAACCTCACATTCAGTTGTTTCTTATCAATTAGATTCAATTGGTAATGTATTTTAAATTTTGATTTATTTTTCAGACGCTGAGTTGCAACAACGTCAAAAACCAGCTCTTACTATTAAATACAGGCCAAAACAAGCCTTGCAGAGCACAACACGTGAAAAATGTGGACAGCCAAGAATAGGCCAGTGCTCCTCCTTATACTGGCAGTTGAAGAGCACTGACCTTTCTCAAGGGCTTTTCTTGATCTTTTGTCATCAACCACCAGTTGACAAATAGAATCAATAAAAGAACTGTTTTCTCTTCATTCATAATGCCTCCTCTTTGTAATTCTTTCCATTACATAGGCTTCTGTTTTAGGGAATGGTCAGAAATTAGTGAGGAGGGGGGGGGGGGGGGGGGGGTTGAGGTGGAGATTTTAAATTGAGCAATGAAAATGATGTGACCCTCCATAGCGATGCAAATGAAATTTCATGACCCTCGCCCTGAACAGGTAATACAATGTCGCTCAAATACCAGAAAAAGAAAACAAGAATGGAGGCAAACTGTAAGTTACTTACTGGAACCATTTTGCCTCAACATAATTCAAATCATCTATAGAGCCCATTGGCATCATATAACTCCATTATGCTACACATTTCCTTTACATTAACATTTTAATACTTAATACTTGTCTTGCTTTTGTTAAATAATGACTTAAATTAACAAATTTTATTTTGTCTTTTTTATATAACTCGCTCTCCCTGTCATACTATAAATTATGATTGCAAGAGCATAAATTTATGTGACCCTCTGTTTTCACTGCTTATTCTTTCATGACACTCCACCTCCCCCCCTCCCCACCCCCTGCTCCCTGCTAATAGGGAGCTGAAGCACAGACATTCCTGAGCCATGTATAGCAACCAGAACTCAAATGTTTTCTCTTTTGGTGTGGTTTTAAATAAATACTAATTTGAATATAAACAATATTAATATGGTAGCCACTTTGGAATAAGGTTTATGGTTCATTGTCTGCAGTACATTAATAATTTTATTTTTATGTTCATTTGAAAAAGAGTGCCAGAATCTTGTTTCACCAATAAATTTGTTGTTGTACAAATGAAATTGAATCTACATTTTCTAAGAATAAGCACTGATCAAGAAAAACAACCTTGAGAAAAAAATCAAATGTGGCTCACAACAGTCTCAACTTTACTACATTTTGGTAGCATGCATTTGCCCATCTCTCACTGCACCGAAAGTGAAAGTAACAAGAACTGTTACCACAGCAACAGTGTATCAAACTCATCAACACTTGCTTGGGGGTTTGCCCTTAGACATGTAGGACAAAGGATGCTTGTTGTTAGGTTGATTTGACCCTTCATTAGAATAAGCAAAAAAATTTCAATTAATACCTGAATCGCAAACTTTAACTCCCAAGAATATTGTTTTCAATGTATATTTGCAAAATTCCTACTTTTCCTCCCCTAATTTGCCTAGGTGGATGCTTGTTACCAGAAAGCATGCCTTAATAAATTTTCATTTACAAAGCTAGTCATTTCTTCAGTGCGTTAAGGCATCCAGTGCAGCGGTGTTTAACCTGATGTGAGCCAGCTTAAAAAAAAATATATGTACACAGAAAAGACTGTTAATACTATAATTTACATTGTTCATGATGGTGCAAGGGAAGAAAACAAATCATTGCAAATTGTTGTTGCCTTGCAAATTTATTTGTTTATTGATTACTGTACTTATTCAAATCTGGATACAATGATGTCCATGCAGCACCAGCACTCTCCAGGCTTGGTAAGTCGCTCAAGGAAGCAATTTGAACATTTGCACCTGAGAAAATATTGAACCAAGAGGAAACTTAGCATCAATTACAAGGAAACGATCAGCTTAAATTCAAGCCATTGTACAGAGCTTTTCACTACAATATATATTCTTTTTCCATGGTAAAAAAGTGCAAAAACAGTAAGCTTACTCGGAACCGAAACTTAACTGTGCACTCTAATTTAACACCAAGGCAAACTTTCGAAAGCAAAGCTAAAAACCTAAACTTGACTTCGATTTCAATTCAACTGAGTCTCCGGTAGCCTCCCTCCGGGGAATGAACTGGCTAGTAGTCAAGAGAAATTGTTGAGGATTCTCAGGCACTACACTTTTAAAGCTTGGCTGTTTTGTTAATACAGCAAATAACACATCTAAATATCAATCTCTATCTCTAATATCTTACCCGAGAGATGAACGACTCAGCAAAGTCTGCTCTTCCTTCTCTTGTAGCAGAAGCGCTAGCTGCTGAACTTATTCGGCTGCCTCTTCTTCAGACGGAACTAGCTCTACAGAGTCAGGACTTCTTATTTGCCTGTATCATGCGAAGACGATCCCGGAGAGCTTTCTGTGGTCAAACCAGCTCTGAAATTCGTCGCCAGAAGGAGGACTACAGTACTCGCTCGATCAGCGACTTGAGAGTATTACGTCACGACAAAAACACAATAGGTTTGAATAAAAATACCGCAACTCCAATCACCTTCATACCGCGGGCTCACTGGAACATAAATTCATAATGGCGGACTCGAAAACACCACTTTTCAAGGCTCAATATTTTCAATTTACGGGGCCCAAACTTCATTTCAGTGACCAAGACAGGTACAGCCACATCGGATAAGCTGTAAAGAACGTATTTTTGTTTCATACGTGACATGAAGTTTTGATCGTAGTAGCACTTTAATACTAGAAATCATTGAGAATAGTACTTTATTCTCAACGTTCTCTCTCTCACGCTATGTTGAGATTGGGCACCGACAGTCTCGTCCTGTTGATGAATGTTCTGAAGAGGAAAGGGGAGGGTTTGGGTAGGGAAAATCAAACGCAGGACGAAACTTGATGGCTGGTGAAAGAGAGAACGTCAGGGCAAGGGATACCGTGTGCTGCATTTTATACTACAACACTTCGCTTGATCGACAGAATGGCATTGTTCACTTTGTCTCATCTCCTTTTATACGTGAGAGGTGAGACCGCTGAGAATAGTACTTTATTCTCAACGTTCTCTCTCTCACGCTATGTTGAGATTGGGCACCGACAGTCTCTATGTTACAGAGTGTCCTAAAGTCCCAAACCACTGGACCATAAGGAAACCCCGTTCTCAGAATCCCAAACTCAAGGTGCCCCATCCTAAAAATTCGTAAAGTGTTTTAAACGAGATGCAACAAGGTTAAGAATTAAACGTGCGGAAAAGCGGATATAAAGTTTTTTAGACGGTTAAGCTCCATGTAGTTCTCTGTTAGGGCGGCTGTCGCGGAAGAGTCCGCGGATAGCAAATGAGAGGGACTATCCAAACGAAGCACCTCCGCTAGTTTCATGTAGTAGAGAGCAGTTTCTTTGTTATTCCATCCTACATGAGACATTATGTCCGCCAACTGGGAGCCAGATAACGCTAACGTTATGGCTGAGCCCGAACGGAAGCTGTGTAGCGTTTCTCCCTCATCGATCTTAGCTTCTTTCAAATACAGCTTTAAACGAGCTTCTGCTGAAGAACTTGAAAATGGTTTGTTCACAATATGACCTTGGGGATTAGTTGGTCGAAACAAGTAACCATTTGTCACAGAAACGCGCAACTCGGAAGCCACGGCTACATATGTCTCAATAGCTTTAACTGGACACAACTCAGGGTTAGGGTGTCTCCGAATCCCGAAGACGTTAGAGACGCCATCCCTCAGGGTTTTTCCCCATACGTGGTTGAACAACAGCCCATTGTCCTGGGGGAAACGCAGGATCTCTTCTGTTTTCACCATGCCAAGATCTGAACCACGATCACCGCTAAAGAATAACGTTTTGAAAAACGCTTGGTCCCGCGTCAATACAAACAGACCAGAAGGACTAACCGAGCGCTCCGCAATTTTCCGATTTAAAAAACGGGCCAGAAGCAACAATTTGGACAAAAATAGGGGAACTGCTTGCTTTGGCGTGATGCGGGCTCGTAATTGTTCCTCAGTTGACGCCTTAAGATATTTTTGCACTTCGAGTGAAGCGGCGGGGTTACCCAGACCTAGCAGGGAGTTCCACTCTCCACAGCGCCCGGTTTCCTTAAAAATGGCTCGCAGTTTTCCAATGTAGGAGTCGATTGTCTTGAATGCCAGGCGTTTAGGACATTTACACTTAGCTGCGTTTTGAAGGTGGGAATCGGGACACCCATTACTATGTACTATGGTTTTGCCATGTCGGTCTTTCCAGACCAAGAACCGAGAGATGTCAGTGGGGCTTGCCGAAAGGATGGTTTTACTATTCGGAAGGGACGCCAAGAAAGTTTCAAACTCCGTACGAAGTGAGCACTTCTGTTTTGAGTATGACGATTGAAGGGAGGCATTATTTAGGAGTTCCAAACGGTTATCTATCGCTTGAAGGTCGACTGAGAGTTTAGGGCTCGGGACACTTGGGGAGACTGTTTTCCTCCTGTAGCCGCACATTTGGCAGAAAAAGAACAGCTTGTCGTTGGGGTGGCTGCACGAAGGACATGACACGGCTGGTACAAACGCTCGAACGGCTGGAGGTAAGTCCTAAAGGATATGAAAGTAAAACAAACAGTTCCTTCTTTATCCTTTAGATTTGTTTTGACATAAATGTATAAATGAAGCTATAAAACAACTGTCAACAGATGTATACTGGAAAACAATGATTTATTGACAACATTGATTTCACTGAAGTAATGGATGGAGCTAAATTAATGGGAGAATTGGCAAATTTAAAGATAGCTAAGTGTTCTTTGTTTGGCTCGTACGCTAACCAAGAGCTACTACTTGCTTATCCGATGCGGAACACCCAGAGATCCCATGGGATAGGCCAATTGTTTGAAAACCCGTGTTTAGAGGGAGTGAGGAGCGCTCCAACGGTTCCGGCAACGGCCAGCAGGTATCGGGAAGAACATGTAGACGTTAACAAGGGCCACCAAAAATGCCTTGGGCATACGTCTGGTACTACGATAGTGTAGGATAATCGCAGGCTTCTCATATACTTGATAACATGAGGTATTAGGCAGATCGGGGGAAAGGCGTATGGGTTCTTGAATACAAACGGATCGTACAGATCGGGCGATTGCGCGAACACGTTCACTCCCAGGGATCCCGGCAGAGGGTTTTCAGAGAAGAAAGGTAACTTGGCACCTGACAAGTCGGATTGGGCGTTTGAAGGGCGTGCCATTAGATCGACAGAGTGCCCATTTTCGCCGCCATACCACTCTTGTACTACTGTCCATAGGGATGGGCACAATTTGGCATCCTGTAGGCTAAGGCGTCGCGAGGGGAAGTCGGCTTGGTTCTGAGAACTAGGCACAAAGTAAGGTGCAAATCGATGTTGAGTTTCGTCATTGTGTTGAATAATTTCTTCAAGGCGCTAGAAAGCGATTGAGAACGAGAGCCCTGTCGATTCCATGAACAGACTAGAGCCATGCTGTCGACGAAGGCGTCGACCCACGAGTTTTTGATGGTATCAGCGAATGATTCAAGGACATTATTGAGCGCTAAGGTCTCCTTAGTGGCGATATCGGCTTGTATTGTTGAGGCGTCCCAGTAATCATAAACGTTCGCCTCAATGGCACCCGGACTCAGTGCACCTCCCCAAGCGAAGCGAGATGAGTCGGAGAACAGCCTGACATGTGTGTGTTTCTCAGACCGCCAGGGAAGAAAACCGTCCCAGGTCTCAAGGAATAGCCAGTGCTCAATTTCATTCTTTAGAGCGGCAGACATCTTTACAGGTCGAGCAGAACGCGTGGCGCGAGACACAGCTAGGTTTATTTCATTAACATAAAGCCTTGCGCCCGGAACTGCCAAGCTCATGGACACGCATTTACCGCTGAGCCTTTGCAAGGTTAGTAGGTCGAGGTTATCGCGAGCCAACGTTTCTTTGATGAGACGAAGAAGCTTTTCTTTTTTATGGGGTAACAAGGTAAACGCCTGTAGTTCAGAATCGATACCGAAACCAAGGTATGGCACCTGTTTTTCCGGGGTAAGGTGAGACTTCGCCAGACCGATAAAGTAGCCGAGGGAAATTAAGATGTAGCACGTGAGAAAAATACCCGCGACGGCCAGAGCAAAATTCACTTCATCCCTTGAGGCGAGGGCTTGATAGGCGGCTGGTAAAATGCCACCTGGAAATGACAGTTGGCCATTATGGCGGTCGTCAATATACAATGAAGAGGGAATGTTCCATGAACGAAGTCTGTGTGACGCAACTAGACCAGTCGTATGATATATATAGGCCGAGGATTTCCAGCCAAAAGGAATACATTTACTCACAAAATACCAACCTCCCCACTGGAAGCCAAAGTAAGTTCGACTGCTGGGGTGAAGTTTGATGTGGTCATATCCTGACTTGTCGTCGCACACTGTTTGGTAAAATCCTTTATTGACATACTTAGGCAAGTGTTGGACGCTATCCAAGGCAAACGGACGGTCTTCGATCCACAGATTAAGAAATCTATCGTCGTTGCAGAGACGCGGCTTGCTAGGCTCGACAGTGAGGGGCATAATAAGGTGGGGTGGGGTGCATTCTCCGACTTTGCCCCACAAAGAAATAGCACCGGAACGCAAACGGTCCAGGAGCGTATCAGAAATAAACGAGGCAAAAGGTTTGCACGACAGGTGGTTGGGGAAAGCGCAAGGCGGTGGACTACAACACTCGTAATTCCTTCCCTTGTAACTACCCTTAAACGGTCTAAAGAACTTCGTTACGTCTACACCGTTAGTAATCCAATCACGGACTTCAGAGAAGCGCTCATCGTTCATATCATTTAATAAAGCATTCCATTGTGGTGCATGGCGATGGAGTTCCCCTGCTAGGAAGTGATCTGGATCGCGGAAAACAAGGCGAGACATATCCGCTAATGAATTTCCCTGTAACACGAGGGCGATATCCTCATCAGAGATGTGGGAATTGTTTGCCATCCCTTGGGCCTCATCAACAATAGAACCATCGATGTTTATCCACTGTAACTTATTCATACCAACTGTGTTAGGCTTGAAACCGGGATGCTTTTCCCAATCGTGAAAGCAAGGGTCTGACAGCTAAAAGGAAAATAAAAAAGAACTTGGAAATAAATTAGGGCCCAAGGAATGGCAAACTCAGCCCCGGTAATCCGAGAGGGAAAGTGAGCTTCCCTTTGAGAATGCCACCCGAGGGGGGAAGGGTGCGATCGAAAAGAGATAATTGGTTCCCACATCTATGAACAGCGTAGCGAGTCGTAAAATATGTAAGTAATAATATGTTAATAAAACCCTGGGGGGGTGGGTATAATGTATATGAATAAACAAACATTGTGATGCAATAGTGTTCATTTGACTTTAATAGTACTAAAACGCATACAAAATGAGGATCGGGCAGATTCTGCTACTGAGATGTCGGTCGAGGCTGGTTGTGACCTGGACCGCCTGAAGAAAAATAGCGGGTCGTCGGAGACCGCTTAAAACATTGCGTAGACTTGTGTCCGGGCGTACCACATCTGTAGCAGGTCACTCGAGGGTGTGACGAGAACCTCTGACTGCCTCTGGCCTGAGGACGCGAGTAAGGCGAGGGACGTCTAAACGACTTGTCGACCTTGGAGATTGTGTCAAAGATTCTTGTAAATTCCTTGTCCGCGAGAAGAGCCAAAAAGTAAGCTTTAAACTGCTCTTTCGGCACGTGTATTTTCTCTCTTAGGGTGGCCGCTATGATGTCAAAGCTGGCGGCCTTATCATCACCAGTTGTCTTCGCTACGGAGACGAGCTCCTCCGCGAGGCGCAAGGCCTCGTATTTGTCGAAGTCCTCCAGGCGGCGACTACCATAATGGGTAATGCGATTCTTTAAAGCCTGAATGGAGGTCCCTTGGGCATTTTCCAAAAATTTAATTCTTTCTTGCAAAGCCTGAATGAGAAAATGAAATAGACAGATGTATTGCGAAGTGTAATTTCATACCGCTTAGCGGCGATACAAAACATTCGTAAATGAGTACAAGCATTGTGATAAGACCCGGTAAAGCGGCAGGGAATCCTTTGTTCCGACAAAGTCGGAGTGCAAATATAACAATTAACAGAACAATACGAAAATAAACAATTCAAGTAGAACAATGTGGCAAACAAGCACTCAGAAATGGCAAATTAAGACAATTAAAAAATGAAGAGTGAGAATAATCGACAAAGATCGCACAAAGATAATAACTAGTTCTCTGCTGAAGTATGTTTTGAGGTCAACAAAATTGAAAAGCTTTTGAAGCTAACCGAGAATTAGAATGTACACATAATCGGCAAAAATAGCGCATATAAATAAAATTCAGAAAGTGGTAAGTCGACTTCAAGTAGCCCGCAAAACTACAAAACTATACGTGTTGAAGCAGGGCAAAAAATTAATTAGAAAGTCAATCTAAAGCCGCCCGCAAAGCTAAAAGCTACTCGTTTTGAAGCAGGGCGCAACATGAATTGTAAACACATTATCAGCAGGGCGTAACAATAATTACGAAGTCAATTTCAAATTGCCCGCAAAGCTAAAAGCTACATGTTATCAGCAGGGCGTAACAATAATTACGAAGTCAATTTCAAACTGCCCGCAAAGCTAAAAAACTACACGTTTGAAGCAGGGCGTAACAATAATTACGAAGTCAATTTCAAATTGCCCGCAAAGCTAAAAAGCTACACGTTTGAAGCAGGGCGTAACAATAATTACGAAGTCAATTTCAAATTGCCCGCAAAGCTAAAAAGCTACACGTTTGAAGCAAGGCGTAACAATAATTACGAAGTCAATTTAAAATTGCCCGCAAAGCTAAAAAGCTACACGTTTGAAGCAGGGCGCAACAATAATTACGAAGTCAGTTTCAAACGGCCCGCAAAGCTAAAAAGTTACACGTTTGAAGCAGGGCGGAACATGAATTGTAAACAGAGTTAAAACTGCCCGCAAAGCAACCAAGTACACGTTATCAGCAGGGCACAACATAATTGCGAAGTGAATTTTAAATTGCCCGCCAAGCTAGGGCGCAACATGAATTGTAAACATGCCCGCAAAGCAACGAAGGTCGCACGTTCAGAAGCAGGGCGTAAAATAAACTGGGGGGTAAAGAGAAAATTGCCCGCAGAGCTACAAAGCTACACGTTTAAAGCAGGGCATGACTTGAGCTGAAAACAGACTTAAAGCTGCCACGGGAATACGAAGTGCAAGAACACGTGTACGATACTGGAGTAAAACAAAAATTGAACAAACCTCCAAAGTGACTTGTTCTCCAGCGGCGTTTTGAGGAGGTTCTTCTGCGTTTGGTGGAGGCGGAGGCGGTGGTGGTGGTTGAACAACCGCGGCCGCTTGAGCTGCTGGAAGGTTTTCCTGTGCCGGGACTTGTACAGCAGGGTCCGCCATTTGAACTATGCTCTTTCGCTTGATCGACAGAATGGCATTGTTCACTTTGTCTCATCTCCTTTTATACGTGAGAGGTGAGACCGCTGAGAATATTGGCATGTACTAAAACGAGGACTGCTGACTATTGGACTCCTGGACTCTGGACTGTGGACGATGGACGATGGACTATGGACTAACGTCACGCAACATTTGTTGTCACGCATTTTGGTCACGTAAAAAATACAGTAAAAAGACATAGATACAAATGCTAAAAACCAAAAATAATTGTTAATTAAAAGCATGGATAGGTAGAAATAATTTTTTTTTATTTTTAATATTTTTTTGAAAAAAATTTAAATATAAACTAGTAAGCAGCACTCTGCGACCTGAAGTTGTAAAACTTGTTTTAAACTACACCCACACTACACTATGAAAATTCTTTGCCTGCGTTAATGACAACAACAAATGTTGCGTGAAGGTAGTTCATGGGCATGTCCATCATCCAGAGTCCAGAGTCCAGGAGTCCAAAAGTCCAGCTTTTAGTCCATGCCATATTATCACAACCATGTCTCGACATGTCAGTCTGGTATCATTTGTATCATTTTCAAATGTCATAAAATATCCCACGTGTGCAGTGAAAAAAACATCGGAGGTTAGCACACAAGCGCCTTTTTTTCCGGCTCCGTTTACCGACAATCGGTTTCAAAATTTAATGACTCAAATTTCTGCAAGGCTGATCGGAATGCGTAAAAAACTTAACACGACAGTGACATGATAGGGACCAAACCGGGAATCAACAGAATGCGGCAACCGTGGACAGCTGTTTCGAGCTGGTTGGCTCTCGTCAGCACGGTGTAGCACAGCAAAAAGTAGAACACCAACGCGAGTCGAGTGGTCTACCAACCGATTTCGGATGGGCCGGCAAATTCAGACATCCGTCACGTCATAGCGCGTGACTACGAACAATGAACAAAAGAACTGAAATATCATATCGCTGTCGCAATAAGTTAAATGAGAAAAGTCATTTATATTTTTGGCTGATTAGATCTTTTACAGATCCTGTGTATACTTGCAGTATTTTCGTTGTGCGGTTTCTTGCTTAATGTTTGCTTTTATGCTTTGGACAGTATATCTTTTTAGATCCGATATGCTATTCTTTTTAACATGGTTTGGCCATGTACCTGTGAAGGAAAGTTTTCAATTGCTTTTCTCATTAACTTTTGTCCTATTATATACTGACAAGGGAAGCAGTGATTTTGTGGGTGGATTCGAAATATATTGTGAAGCGTAGCGATTTCCTGGTTGAAGATGAAAACTGCGCCTATAAGGTACGCGTATGCCATTAATGGTATCAGCCTATAGTTATTTGTCCCATGGATGCAGATGGTTTTTGAGTTGCTTTAGCTGCTTGGCTAGTTTATTTTTCCGATGCACCTTAGCTACGAAGTCCTTCACCTTTTTACGTCTAACGTTCTCGATTCTCTCCATTTTGCTCTCTCTTGAGTTCTTGGCGGAAATACTCAGCTAAAAACAGAATTACCAGTATTCTGAAATTGCAAAAGCCCTAACTAAAAAATGCAGTAAAATGCTAGCTTAAGATTTCTTTTAGATAAAGTAAGTGGTCTTAATTAAATAAATAAATAAATAAATAAATAAATAATTAATTAATTAAGTCTAAACCGTTTACGATGTAGTTCAAGACGACAGGGTAAGGTTTAGGAAGGGTAGAATCCGCCTAAATGCTTCGTGTTTGTCAAGTGAATAACTAATCTTCGCTATGCCTTTTCTTTTTATTTGTAAATTAGAAAATGCCGTTGTGGGGCTGGCTGCTGCGAGACTACACACTGACGAAGAAACTTCGTGATTACTCCGTGAAGAATGTGAAGATTGCCGAAGCAGACCAAGCACGCTCTAGAGCACTAGTGAGGGATTACATTGAAGACGAGATTATGGTGTACTGTCGACAGAACTCCACTCTTCCAATCCTACGATTGGAGTATACTGGCAGCGTGTACAAGAGGCTGAAAACGGAAGCCTCGGATGAAGTGGATGTCATGGTGGTGTTGAAAACGGATAGGCCGTTGTTGTTGGGTGAGCCTGAAGTCATGATTGAAGACACAAATGTGCCTGGCTATGTGCGGCTTAAAGCAAGAGAGGACTCTCAACTTCGCAAGTATTCCAGGGTTCGTCAACGCAGAGCGGATCCGAAACGGCTGGTTTCACAGTCTTATAGTCCAGGCAGTAAACGCTTTCAATAACAGTTCCTCAAGTTCTGTCGTTTCCATCACTGTGCGCTATCATGGGCCTGCTGTCCAGCTGGATATCATGAAAAGGGGAACCTATAAGAAGTTGCTATCTGTTGATCTTGTCCCTTGCTTCGAAACTGATTGTAATGAATACTTGGTTCCAAAACCCAATGCATCTCTTAACGTACGTCACCCCGAGCTTTTCTGGAGGCGTTCCTTTTCACTAAGAGAAAAACACATGTTGCAGTGTATGGACAGAGATGACCATGGCTGTAGGCATGAGCTCCTAAGAATCGTGAAAACCCTTTTCAAGAGGGAGCTGACGTCATCTGTGCCACTTCAGTCATACCACCTGAAGACCGCCTTCATGCATTACATTAGAAAGACGGGTGAGAATTGGAATGGTCGGAACTCCCTGGGGAAACACTTTGTCGGTTTTCTTGAAGAACTACAGTCTCATTTGGAAGTTGACAACCTTCAGCACTTCTGGTTACCTGGTATAAACCTCCTTGAAGATACCAACCCAGCGGTGGTCCAGCAAATGGGAAATCGTTTGATCCTCAATAGTGAAGCTGAAATTAATTACATTCTCAGCGGTGGTAGAATGTTAGAAAGCCGAGAAATTTCACATGACCCATCATGGCTAAACATAGGGTTTGAGTTAGTGTTAGTGCTACTAGAGAATGTCTTTGAGTGCGTTGTTTTTGGGGTAACGCTTGTGATAGGGCTAGCGCTATTGTTAGTATTAGCTCTCGTAGTAATCTTATCTGTTGAACCTCCACCGAATGCCCGACCACAAGCTTAAACGTTTGTAAATACCACAGATCGGTTGGAGCTGGGAAGGCTCAGTCTTACGTATGCTAGGTGTGATATTGCAACTTTAAATTGTGTTTAGAAATGACCTCCAACTACTATAAACACGTACTATTAAAAACTTTATCACTGAATAATGAGATTCCGTCCAGAGTTTCAACTAGCTTAGTGGGGACGGAGTATAAGCATCACCACAGTGTCATGAAACTTCACCTTCAAAGCACCTGGTCATGATCAACAATCAATGCAAACAGAAGCTAGAGTTACCGTGTAGACCTTGTGACATCATGTCAATCATAAAATAATTGTTTTCATATATTTTGATGATCTTCCAAACTATCTATGAAAATATTAATCAGCATTACCAAAGTTCCATTTCCACTGGATCGAGTTCACCGGAGTCATGGTATGTTGACTTCTCCTCTTCTCAGACATTGTGTGATTACAGAATTTTTAGCAACTGGCGATTTTATGGAAAGATACCCAAAACTATCAAAACGTTATCTAATTATTTCACCAAATGAGGAAACTGTATCTTCTTGATTGATACCTCGTTTGATATCCCTACGAAAACCCCTATTAATAGGGCAATATATATAATTTAGAATCAAAAGGACATCCTTCCACGCGTGTTCTCTAGAAATTGAGATTTGCCACGCTGTGCGCAAAACGGCTAGAGCATGATTTAACAATAAACAGTCACTTTAACAAAACAAATGTCACTTTGTTTTCAATTGACTTAAAAAAACCCCAATATTTTCTAGTAAGTGTTTCACTTTTTCAAGAATAACCAGAAAAGACTTCTACAAACACACGGGGGGATTTCATTGGCTGATAGCAAACAAGATATCTTGTGATGCCGACCCTGAATCAACTTTCAGAGGTCCAGTGGCCTTTGGAGGACGGTCTGTATAACTTTTATGGACAACGGCGTCAAATATTTCTCCATTCGATTCGGTGGGTACGTTATTGTAAGCTGTCTGTGCGGAATATACATTACGCCTTTGTACAGGGTTTTTGTTTTAGGGTTGGTTTGTTATTTTGAACGAAAGTAGATGTGATACTCGAGTGACTGCAACTTCGCATTAAGTATTATTAGATCTGCATTATGAGCTTGTACACTGAGAAAAGACCACAAAACATGCTTCCAAGCAAGACACCATTGATGGTTCATTGGTCGACGGGTTAATATAAGATGCATAGGTAAAAAAAGTGGCAACCGGACGTTAATGGTAAATAGTAATTCCGTACAAATTAAGGGCGTTGCATTCAAAATTTCCCGTTTATTGTTTACCTAAATGGTTGCTGCACGTTATGCAAAATTGAGATCAAAATTCAACTCCAACAAAAATTCTCGAAAATGTGTTTAGTTTGCTTGTGGCTAGGAATTTAAAGTTTGGCGATCCAAAATTAACTCTTTTTGGAGCTTTTGAAACCTCCAATCAGTGGAATATATACAAATAAATGAAACCTGAACAGGCTCACGGATCATCAAAACATGGTAAGGACTTTTGGAGTTGTTTGTCTTTACCTATGTTCGCCGCATCAGGTCGTTTGCACAAAAATGAATTCTGCATAAACCGTACAAGTACTTTTACCCAAACTTATCTTATAAAGCGACTTATCCAACTAGATGGATACTGAAATTTTGTCTAGGTAGCAGAAAAGAATAACATGACTCTGCATGTTCTCAATTTTGTATTTTTGGAGAGTTGGAAGTGAGGAAATTAAGTTGTCAACGTGAACGAATAAACCAACGAACAATTAAATAAACAGATATCCTAGCATATGACATTTTGTCTACATGTGCCACAATAACCGCTGTCGTGAGCACCTGACAAAGAACATATTAAGTTATTTTATCGGCGTGAGTCAAACCCTTGCCAGGGCACGTTATGGTGCACTTAGCAGAAATGTCGCAAGGACAGAGACCAGACGAATTCACAAATAAAAATTCTTCGTTTTTTCGAGGGCGAAGTCAAGATCGCCAAAGCAGAAAAGGACGACTGTAAAAACTTGTACACAAATACATAGAGCCTTTCATGAAGTGCTGTAGAGAAATCTCCCTTCTTCCTATCTTATATTCTCAAGCAGTTTAAGGCCTGGTTCAGAAATTATGAATGATCCCCTATATCTTCGGTTTGTATGCCTAGAACAGAATGAAATTTTCCCTGAGTATTAAACTTGATGTTTTCTTTTGCCTTAACGTATAATTTTGATCACGTGACACATCACGTGACCAAAAAATGAAAATTTCGTAAATCGGCGATATGGCGGCGAATTTTCTTTATATAGATAACTGAATAAGTGTTTCCGAAGCAGATTTTAAATATTTTACTTTCTACGTTTGGAATGATTGTCCTTAATTTTTTAAATTGGAGAAATTAACAATCAAAGGTTGAATTGTGGACTAAAAAATGACCTTTGCCCTTATACATTTTTTCTGGAGAACAATGGACGATCATTCCAAACGTGAAGCGATGGAGATATTTAATCTTTATTACAAACGCGTTTTTGTTTGATGTTTTCTCTTACAACCGTCGCCTACTTGTCAAATCTTTGCTTTTTTCACAAAAACGATCACGTGACATGTCACGTGATCTATAGTACTACTTATTATGCCTAGAAATTTTCAGAATGATAAGATCTTTTTATCTTCCAAATTTCTGTTCAGTGCCATTGAATTTGTTAAAGTTATCTAGAATAAACCATTTTTCCTCTTAAAAGCCCTTAACCCAGGCCTTAAACTGCTTGAGTTGTTGTTTATGTGTGAAATAAAAAACAGGGCTAAAACAGGGCAACATATAATTTAGAACAAAAAAGACCCCCTTCCACACGTATTCGCTAGGAATTCAGATTTTCCGCTGTGCTCTTTACGCTAAACGTCTAAGCATGTTTTAACAATAAACCGGGTCACTTTAACAAAACAAATGGCGCTTTGTTTGTAATTGACTTGAAGAAAAACAATATTTTCTAGTAAGTGTTTCACTTTTTCCGAGAATAACCAGACTAACAGAATAACAGGGGGATTTGATTGGCTGATATCAAACAAGATATCTTGTAATGCTGACCCTGAATGCACTTTCAGAGGTCTGGCCTTTGGAGGACGGTCTGCATGACTTTCATGGACAACGCTCACAAATATTTCTCCATTCGATTAGGTGGGTACATCATGAACTGCTGTCTCTTTGATGGTCTAAGCTGTCTGTGCGGAATATACATTAGGCGCGATTTTCTACAGGGTTTTGGTTTTAGGGTTGGTTTGATATTTTGAACGAAAGAAAAGGTGATAGTCGAATAAGTGACTGTAACCTCCTATTAAGTATTATTAGATCTGCCTTATGAGCTTGTACAGAAAAGACCACAAAACTCGCTTCCAAGCAAGCCACCACCATGATTCATTGGTCGACTACTGGCTAATATAAGATGCATAGGTAAAAACACTGGCTACCGGACGTTAATGGTAGAGAGTAATTCCGTACAAATTAAGGGCATTGCTTACGAAATTTTCCGTTTATTGTTTACCTAAATGGTTGGTCTACGTTAT
Source organism: Pavona decussata (assembly GCF_977016875.1). NCBI lineage: Eukaryota > Metazoa > Cnidaria > Anthozoa > Scleractinia > Agariciidae > Pavona > Pavona decussata. Next base: position 2,427,382 of record NW_028145515.1, on the reverse strand, counting down.
ACAAAATTGAGTTCAAAATTAAACTATAAAAAAATTATCGAAATATATTTCAATATGCTTGTGGCTAGGAATTTAAAGTTTGTCGAGCCTAAATTAACTCTTTTTAGTAGTTTTTGAAACCTCCAATCAGTGGAATGTATATAAATAAATGAGGCAACAGGCTCAAGTATCATTGACACGTGACATGAAGTTTTAGAGTTGTTAGTCTTTACGTATATTCGCTGCATCACGTCTTCTTCACAAACATTGAATTCTGCATGGAACGTTTCTCTACTTTTATCAAAACGTGTCTTTTTAAAGAAATTTATCCAACCGGCCTAATATTGAAACTTTGTCTAGCTAACTGAAAAGAATAACATGCCTCTGCATGTTCTCAATTTTGTATTTTGGAGCGTGAGTTGGAAGTAAGGAAATTAAGTTGTCAACGTGAACGAATAAGCCAACGAACAATTACATAAGCAGATATCCTAGCATGTGATATTTCGTCTACATGTGCAACAATAAGCGCTGTCGTGAGCACGTGACAAAGAAAATATCAAGTTATTTTCTCGACGTGAGTCAAACCCTTGCCAGGGCACGTTTTGTACACTTAGCAGAAATGTCGCAAGGACAGAGACTAGACGAATTCACAATAAAAACTTCTTGGTTTTTTCGAGAGCGAAGTCAAGATCGCCAAAGCAGAAAAGGACGACTGTAAAAACTTGTGAACGACTAGGTAGAGCAACTCATGAAGTGCTGTTGAGAAATCTCCCCTCTTCCAATCTTATATCGTTGTTTATGTGTGAAATAAAAAAATCTTACACTACACAGGGAAACATAATTTAGAACAAAAAAGACCCCCTTTCACGCGTGTTCGCTAGGAATTAAGATTTTCCGCTGAGCTCTGTACGCAAACCGTCTGAAGCATGTTTTAACAATAAACAGTCGCCATAATAAAACAAATGTCGCTTTGTTTTCAATTGACTTGAAGAAAAACAATATTTTCTAGCAAGTGTTTCACTTTTTCCGAGAATAACCAGAAAAGACTTCTACAAACACAGAGAGGGATTTGATTGGCTGATTTCAAACAAGATATCTTGTGATGCTGACCCTGAATCCAGTTTCAGAGGTTTGGCCTTTGGATGACGGTCTACATCACACTTATGGACAACGGTCTCAAATATTTCTCCATTCTTCGATTAGGTGGGTGCATCATCAACTGCCGTCTCTTTACTGGTCTAAGCTGTCTTTTCGGAATATACATTACGCGCGCCTTTCCGCAGGGTTTTGGTTTTAGGGTTGTTTGATATTCTGAACGAAAGGAAAGGTGATACTCGAATAACTGACGGTAACTTCTTATTAATTATTATTAGATCTGCAGTCAGTGGGCTTGTACAGAAAATACCACAAAATAGCCACCATTGACGGTTCATTGGTCGATGGGCTAATATAAGATTTAAAGCAAGATCACTGGCTACCAGAAATTAGCGGTAAAGAATAATTCCGTACAAATTAGGGGCGTTGCGTACAAAATTTCCCGTTAATTCTTTACTCAAATGGTGGCTTAGCCTCCCACGCAGTCGTTTTTAGGGGACTCGTATTACCTCCTTATACGAGTCCCCTAAAAACGACTGCGAGGGAGGCTAATGGTTGTTCCACATTATGCAAAATTGAGATCAAAATTCAACTAGAAAAAAATTCTCGAAAATGTGTTCAATTTGCTTGTGGCCAGGAATTAAAAGTCTGTCGAGCCAAAATTAATCCTTTTCTGGAAACTTTTGAAACCTCCAATCAGTGGAATGTATATAAATAAATGAAGCAACAGGCTCACGGATCATCGACACGTGATAAGGACATTTGGAGTTGTTTGTCTTTACATATGTTTGCCGCATCACGTTATTTTCACAAAAATGAATTTTGCATGGACCGTTCAAGTACTTTTATCCAAACTTATTTTATAAAGCGACTTATCCAACTAGATCGATACTGAAATTTTGTCTAGGTAGCAGAAAAGAATAACATGCCTCTGCATGTTCTCTCAATTTTGTGTTTTTGAAGAGTTAAAAGTGAGGAAGTTATGTTGTCAACGTGAATGAATAAACCAACCAACAATTAAATAAACAGATATCCTAGCCTATGACATTTTCGTCTACACGTGCTACAATAACCGCTGTCGTGAGCACATGACAAAGAAAATATTAAGTTATTTCCTCGACGTGAGTCAAACCCTTGCCAGGCCACGTTATTGTACACTTAGCAGAAATGTCGCAAGGAGAGAGACTAGACGAATTTACAAGAACAACTTCTTTGCTTTTTCGAGAGCAAAGTCAAGATCGCCAAAACAGAAAAGGACGACTGTAAAAACTTGTGAACGAATACATAGAGCCACTCATGAAGTGCTGTTGAGAAATCTCCCTTCTTCCCATTTTATATCGTTGTTTATTTGTGAAAAAAACAAAACAGGTATAAAAGAAGAGAAAAGACCCTCTTACAGGCGTGTTTGCTAGGAATTAAGATTTTCCGCTGAGCTCTGTACGCCAAACGTCCGAAGCACGTTTCAACAATAAACAGTCACTTTAACAAAACAACTGTCGCTTTATGAGTTTTCAATTGACTTGAAGATAAACAATACTTTCTAGTGAGTATTTCACTTTTTCCGAGAATAACCTGAAAAGACTTCCACGAATACACAGGGGGATTTGATTGGCTAATACCAAACAAGATATGTTGTGATGCTGACCCTGAATCACACTTTCAGAGGTCTGGACCTTGGATGACGGTCTGCAAGGCTTTCATGGACACCGGTCTCAAATAATTCTCCAATTTGCATGTGGCCACGAATTTAAAGTTTGTCGATCCAAAATTAAGTCTCTTTGGTAGCTTTTCAAACCTCCAATTAATCAATGGAATATTATAGAAATAAATGAAGCAACTGGCTCACGCTGACGGATCATCGGCACGTGACGTGGGTTTTTAGAGTATTTTGTCTTTATTAAATTCGCCGCATCACGTCATTTTCATAAACATTGAATTCTGCATGGACCGTTTAAGTACTTTTATTCAAACTTATCTTATAAACTTAAAACTGAAATTTTGTCTAGCTAGCAGAAAAGAATAACATGCTTCTTCATGTTCTCCATACCGTATATTTGGAGAGCGGGATGTGAGGATATCAAGATGTCAACGTGAATGAATAGCTTGTGACATTTTCGTGTACATGTCCTATAATAACCGCTGTCGTGAGAGCGTGACAAAGAAAATAGTTAAGTTTTCTTCTCGATGGTAGTCGAACCTCTGTCAGGTCACCTGTCACAGTACATGAAAATAGTCTAAGTGGCGACAAGCATTCATGCAGGGAAGTGGTTCATATGACATCCGGAACGCGGCATCGGCCAAAAGATCATTGGCTGAGGCCCCAGCGAGTATTTCCGTTCTTGCTCAATATACTTCCTGGAAGTGAAAATGATATTCGATAGGTTATTTCAGTATACTTGATGTTAATGAAGTAGTTAATTAATGTTAGAGCGTGCTTGGTTCCTCTACATCAGTCAATTCCTAGAGTACTCATCCCCCCAGGCTGTCGATCAATCCCTGGGCATTAGAATTTTTGAAATTAAACTGGCAAACGCCACACGGTTACAAATAAGCTGGTCAAATGTCCCACGGTGCAGCTTCTGGGTTTACCATTATTCTAATAAAATCTTATTCGCGCCAACCTTTAGAAGTCCCGGTTAAGTCCTGTTTCTAAGTATTGTGACCTTGGCCGTTCGTTTTGTGGATTATTGTGTGGTGAAAATCACGAGGCCATGAAATGCCTTGGTTCCAGCCAAGCATTTTTCAACATTATCTGCCCAGATGCCCATGCAGGGGGATGAGCAATCCAGGAATTGACTGATGCATAGTTTGTGAATACTTTAATGTTATCTGGCGTTTGTTTGTTAGTAAATTATAAAACTATGTGACTTACAACCAGTGGACATTATTCTCAGTTTAACAGATTCAATTATGTGGGATCTGGAAAGAGCGAACCAAGGACAGGCTGAACGGACAGATCCTTTAACGAAGGAACTTCATATTTATTCTGATAATGAGAAGATTAGAAAACGAGAAAAGGCTCGTGCAAGGAATCTGGTGGAAGACTACGTTGAAGACCAGGTTATGAAGTACTGTAGAGAAAACTCCCCACTCCCAATCAAGGAGTTGGTGTACACTGGAAGCTTTTACGAGAGGTTGAAAACAGAAGCTTACGATGAAGTGGATATCATGGTTGTGCTAGAAATTAAACCAGGTAGACCATGCTCGAGGAGTAATCCTAAGGTTGTGGTTGAAAACCATGATACGCCTGCAGGTTTCGTACGATTCAAAGCAATGGAAGGCTCAAAACTTCAGCAGTATGTCAGTGAAGGGTACATCGATCCAGAGCGATTTCGAAATGGTTGGGCTCACAGTCTCGTTCACCGAGCAGCAAACGGTTTCAATAGTAGTTCGCACAATTCTGACATTCGTTTGGATGTCTACCAGCACGGTCCCGCTGTGCAGTTAGATATCACAGAGAAGAGAACCGATGATAAATTGTTGTCAGTTGATCTCGTCCCATGTCTTGAAACAGAGGATGGTGAATACTTCGTGCCAAAACCTAATAGGTCTAATAACCTACTTTCCGTTCCTAGTCCCGATCGGCTTCTTTGGAGGCAATCGTTTTCCCTAAAAGAAAAAGATATGTTGAAATGCATGGATAAAGATGACCATGGCTGCAGACATGTGCTTTTTAGAATCGTGAAAACGTTCGTCAAAAGGGAGCGAACAACCTTTGGAAAACTGAATTCCTACCACTTAAAGACTGCCTTCATGCACTATATCGAAGAGAACCGTGACAACTGGGCTGGCAAGAACTCCCTTGGCGATCACTGGCTTGGATTCCTCGGGAAACTACAGGGGTTTCTAGAAAATGAAACACTTCCTCACTTCGAGTTTCCTGTTGTAAACCTCCTTGATCATGATGGCATCAACCCAGTAGTTGCCAGGCAGATGGCGAACCGTTTAAAAAAAATCCGGGCGATTAGTGAACAAATAAGGACATCGTCTACGGGAAGGAGACTACTGCAGGCAGACCCAGACAGAATGCTGGCAGAGAGGCATTACACTTTCCCTCCTCTAAGGATTCCAGGGGCAGAAGGTGTGACGCAAAATGAACCAATTCCACATGGAAGAATGCCAGGATATGATCTCTGCGATATGATGCAAATTGATGAAGAGAATCGTTATTCCTGTTTTAGAATCTTGGAAGACCCAGAAGACTCGGATGACAGTATGCGAAATCTCTTTTCGGCTGCCTTAAAGTCAGTGTTATGGTTTTTGTTAAGGCTATTGTTAGGGTTAGTTTTACTTTCTTTTTCGATATTGTTTTTCTTCTCTTGGTTAGTTGGTGTGGGGTTTTTACTTCTCTTGGTTTGGCTAGCGTTGACTCACCTCGGCTAGATTTTGTATGAAACAGGTGAGATACTTTCTCTCCTACGAGAGCAGACGCCTTTTCCGTCTGTTCTCACGAGCAAGGTACTTTCGAGCAAAACATGTTGCAGCGTTTCAAACCTGATGTGTTTGCTCATTACACTTTACCTTTTATATTACGTAGCTTTGTTTTTTAACTTTAAACTTTGCATTCGAACTTTTTATTGGTGCACATTTTTTAAGTTCTCGCGAGGAATATAAATTAGGAGATAAAACATGCAGCCACTGGCCTCTCAAAGTAATAATAACTTACAAACAGGCTTATGGCTCAAGTACAAGTACATCGCGAGAAGGCATTTCTGGAGGTATTCGAGTTTTTGGTAAGAAATTAACTTTTCCCATAATCAAACATAAGGCCAGTGGTTTTCCGATGTACCTGAGAGTAAGGTCCTCGACAGACTACACAAATTGTTCTCGACAACTATTTTTTTGTCGATCATAAAAAGTTGGCGATAACAAAAAATCCAGTGTGTGAACCAACTTATCGATAAAAAAACTGCAAAAAAAAGAAATAAATTTAAAAAAATAGTTATCGACAACAAATCAGTTTCCTTTTCAAAAAGGGAAACTGCTTCAGTTGTTGATAACAAACGCGGCAGTTTTATTGTCGACAACTTTGAAAAACTCAATTTACCTAGTCTGTGAGACAGGTGTCGACAACCACGCGCATCTACGCCGTCTTTGGTGTTCGTTGTTAGCGGTTTAGCATGTTAACCGTAAACCGGTTTAACATGTTAACTGTATCCCAAATGAACATAGTGAAGAGATAGTTAGGGCGTTTGAAGATCCCCGCGAGAAGAGGAGAAACGTGAACGCGATAACTGCCAGAAAATGTGCAGCGCGGTTAAGGTTTATGCAGATTTACATACCTCGATATTTGAAAGGGGAGCTGATTGAAGGATAGAGCTAAAACATGCTTAATTGTTACGCTGACTGACTGTTATAATGAATTTTTTTCCTCCTTAATGAACATTAAGAAGCGTCTTATGTTTGTGCATTCTATTTCCATTAAATTGAACTGATAGTCGCGTTAATGAATGTTCTTCTCTATGTAAAATGCCTTATTGATGACGCCGAAAATTAAAACGTTTGTCTATTTTCATATTTACACATTCGCTTTAATGATTTCAATTTTTAACACTAATGAAAATTTATTTCCTGATTATGAAGGGCAAAAGGTGTAGTTCATTTCAATATTTTTTTTATTCTTTTATCTACGTAGTCCCTAGCGGTTATATTTATGCTATTGATTCCCTTAATCAATTAGTGTGTATATACTTATAAACCAGCCGATTTGACAAAGTATCTTACACTTTAAGTGTAATTTTTTTAATAGGAACCAACTGAAAGCTAGCATATTGGAGAGTAGCAATCCAGAAAAATAATTCAGTTTTGTATTAGTAACTATTTTCCACTGTCACTTTGTCTACTCGATAAGGTTATTCTATTGAAAAAAATTGTCAATACATCTAGTTTTAGTATTCATTACTTTCGGACTTAATGACCCAATTTTATCCCTGTCTTTCTGTAAGTCGTCTCGAATGCATTTCTAGCCCTAGAAAAAGTCTAATTTTGTTGCTGTACCATACTACTTGGGCTGAATTCGTGTCGTTTTCGTAACTCGTACGGATTCAGCTTTCATCGACAACAGGACTTTGTATCTGTTGTGGTTTAAAATGTTCAAATAATTTTTAAGAATGATGTATTATTTAGTGAGTGACACAGGCATACTCGGAAAGAGGAAATCAAAGTGCTCCTATCAGGAGTCGAACCTAAGACCTTCCGATTACTAGTTCGGATGCTCTGCCACTGAGCTACAGGAGACTAGTGGGAGGTAAGGCCATTAAACTAGGTTCATGGGACAAACACCCTACATACTGCACGATTATTGGTAAAAGAAACTTTACTATTGCATATAATGAACTCAACTGACTATTTTATAAACACTCAATTAATTTCATTTGTTTCCTCGTGCTTCGAATTGAGAGATAAACTTCTCTCCGGAATGATTACTTCTACTGTATGAAAAGTTTAAAATAAACAAAGACTTCAGTCACTTTATTTGTTTATTTTATTTTATTTTTTTATTTTATTTTATTCTATTTTAAGTTATCTTAAGAATTAGTTAACGAATCAATAATTAGCTATGAATAGCTTTTGCAATACTGTATTTGTTATAGTCATGCAAATAAAGCTTGTTGTTGTTGTTGTTACTGCCAGGATTTGAATGTCAACGTGTGGCATATGCGCAATGGAATAAATGTGATGGTATATTTTAAGCCTCGTGAATGAATGAAAATACTGTGTTGTTCAGATTCATTACTACAATATTGAACAGAGGAAAATAAAAAACTGGTCTTAAAATTTTCTAAACCAAAGCCAAAGTTAAAGCTGCCCCTAGACTTGTAAGTAGACTCCAGTGCTGTATACATCACGGAAACAGAGTGTTTTTCACGCAAAAGATTGTCTTAGAGCGGTTTTTAATTAGTTTTGGTCATGATACTGCGCTCTACGGATTGGTGCGCAAAGTTCGCGTCATTTTTTTAACTATTATAATGAGAAGCCAAACCAAAACCAGTCATGACTTGCGCACACGTTTTTTCCTGCGCTTTTTTCCGGTTTCATACGTATGGTTGGAGTTCCGTTTCGTTCGCTATAGTGCTTTTTACCTCTGTTGTGATTGGCCAGAGTAACTACCTCAGCTGGTTTTGCTTTGACGTCACCCAATCAAAAACTGCCCCATGACTACACTGCCTTGTTTACCTTTTCCACTCAGACGAAGAGTGATTTGCACTTCGGTTCGTACAATGAAAAACTTCGCGAATTTGCATATTGTTGTAAATTATTCAGTATCGCCTCAAATTTGCGAGGCGGGAAAGTTAGGTCAGGTGATAACATTTTCAAACAACAGTAAGACTTGTAACGACAACGCATCACTCTTGTTGTACTTGCGAAGCGAGTAGAAGTTCGAAACAAAAGGGATTTCAAGGATAAATGAACTTAAATTTCAAGTGCAGTCACAGCGAACTGATGTATATAACAACATGTTTGTTAATTGTATTTCAGTTGAGTACGATTTATAATTTGCGGCAGACCGGCTTCCCGATCACCGCAAGCTACAAATCTAGTGCAAATAAAATCTGCAATCCTACAAATCCCCAGATAATCTTAAAATAAAGTAGCACCTTCACGCATAGGAGTGAAACAAAGAGATTGGATAAAATGTACACTGGACTACTACTACGCCAATGAACATTCTTTGGCGTGTTCATAGGCAATCCAGAAGCTCTGTGGAAATAGACCAAATGCCTTGCACATGCATCAAAGATTTCGTGCGCACTGATGGCGAAGCAAAAGGAAACTTAGCCCAGCTAAAGACCCTCGATCTGGGAAGCGACAACGTAAAGTTCACTGATTTGGCCATCTAGTAACTACATACCTTGGCACCCTAAAAAGCCATTAAATATACGTCCAGAAATGCACCTAACCCTGAATTTGCGTACTTCATACGAGAGACCTTTTTTTTTTTTATTTGACTTCATGTTTGACAGAGGTATTTGTCTTTTAGTAAGAATTAAGGTTAGGGGACACCTTTCGATATCGATCATGCATCATACAGTTCATACATTTCAATAGCGTGCATTTGTGGACATTTCTGTTGAACGCCACTCTGGCATGAACCTCTTTCCTATTTTGGACCAAATCTGAAAGATCAATGCCCCAGTACCCTCTACATACAACATAAATGATGATGCATTCAAGTATAGCATTGGATTTGCTCAGGAGGCTTCTAAACCTACTTCGTCAAAAATCAAGCTGAAAGTAGCCAAGAAATCAGTTCATGGGTCTCCTATGTTAAATTAACCTTAATAAAGTCAAAATGCGACTTATCACAGCAATTTGTCCTAAGTAAGCTAACCCATTTGGTGAATACAGTCCATACTTTTCCATGTGTAAATCTCTTGAAGGGTGCCAGAAGAAGAGTATCTTTCAGGTTATTCAAGAATTTTGTTCATTTCTGCGTCACTATTCAGGATTCTCTTCACCCGTCCTGCCATCTGCTCAACCACCACTGGGTTGATGTCTTCCAGAAGGTTTATACCAGGTAGCCAGTAGTGTGGAAGGTCTCCTTTCTCCAGATACGCGTGCAGGTGCTGAAGAAAGCCATGAAAGTGTTTTCCCAGTGAATACCTATCCCAGTCGTCAGGTTTCTCCTTTATGTAGTGCATGAAGGCCGTCTTCAAGTGGTATGACTCCAGTCGACCAAGAGATGACCACTCCTTATTGACAATCGTTTTCAAGATTCTCAGCAGCTCGTGTCTGCAGCCGCTGTCTCTATCCATGTCACGCAGTAGTGCTTTTTCCTCCAGGGAGAACGACTGTCTCCATAGAAGGTCTGAACTGGAAACATATCTTTGCCCAGTGTAACGCTTGGGGACGAAATAGCTTTGGTCTGACCCGGTTTGGAAGCAAGGGACCAGATCAACTGACAGCAAGGACTCAGACGTTTCCTTCTTGGAGATATCTAGCTGGGTGGCAGGTCCATGATAACGCACAGTCATCTCAATATCGGAACGTGGGTACCTCTTTTTGAAGTTTTCAACTGCTTTGATAACAAGACCGTAAAACCAGCCATTTCGAAGCCGTTCTGGGTTGATGTACCCTTTAGGCCCTGCGTACTTGCGAAGGTTTGAATCCTCTCTGGCCTTGAGTAGCACATAACCAGGGGTATTAGTGTCTTTAACCATGACTTCCGGATCACCCCAGAACCATGGTTTCGTTGTTTTCAGGACTACCATAACATCCACTTCATCTGCAGCTTCTGTTTTTAGTCTCTCATACACGCTACCAGTGTACTCCAGTCGCGAAATTTGAATAGAGGACATCTTTCGACAGTACGTCATGATCTGGTTCTCAACATAGTCCTTCACCAGATTTCTACTACGAGTCATGTCAGCTTCGGAGATCTTCACATTCTGCGCAGAATAAGCGCGAAGTTTCTTTGTTAGTGCATCTTCTCCAACCAACCAACGCCACAAGAACATTATCTAATGGATGAATGAAATCAAGTTAAATTTTTGCGTGATTAAACATTCGAAAAAGCCTTATTAGCTCGAGTTGACTTGCACAGAGTATGCTATGGAAAAAAATCAAATCCAAGGAAGCACTTAAAGAAGCTCCAAAGTTCTTCCCTGGTATTGAACTGAAAAAAGAACACTGAGAATCGTATCTAAGATTTTAAAAAAGGTGTTGACGGGTCAACACCACTCCTGTACAGTTCTAACTAGAGTGCCTTTGGGAGATTTCTACTCGCAAGTTTGCCGCTTCTATTTCGGTCTTTTCACTAATTTAACTTCTTGTATGATTTGCATGATGAACTGAACAATGCAACTGTCGAATGTTTTGTATCTTGATATCAAAGGTCATTTCTGGGTTACGAGTGCTGCTTTTATCCCCTGTTTATTTGACCTTTTGTTGTTTCCGTTTAGCAACCGTCGTTCTTATGCCCGTTGAGGCATTTTATTTGGTTTGGTTTGACTTGTTTCAGGGCGTCCGGTGACAGTACAGCGTCTCTAGTTTGGATTTGAACTGTGTAATAATCCTTATTCTGCTGTTTTTGTATTGCCAGGCCCGGCCGGCTATTTTTTTTTCGTAGCAAGATTTTCGGTGCTTATCACGGCTATTTGTCTTTTGATTAGTTACGGTTATGTGTTTGTCATCGCTTCTTCCCGTTCTGAACCGTGAGGTTTGTATTTCCCCCCTGTAATGAAACTGTATCTAGTCGCGAATTCTGCTCAATGGTGCTCAACAGATAATATTCTGTTTGGAGAGTTTGACGCAATGGAGCTGTGGGTGTTACTTCAACTCATATCTCTCACAACGGTCATCGCTGACATGACAGTTGCATGACCAGAAGTTATTTTGATTGGCTACTATTTGCGCCGAAGCGTCATGCTCATCGAGGGGCGGAATACTCGTCTCAATGCTTTCGTGTCAGGCTTTTCTTCCCTTTTTCTCTTTCTCTCTTCCTCCCCCCCCCCCCCCCCCCCTCCCCCCTTCCCCCGAAAAGCCTGATACTCAGGCTAAGCTTAAGTTTTAATCATTACTCGCGCAACAAACTATGTCGAACTCATACCTAAACTTTACTGGAAATCCACTTCAGAAAAAAAAAAAGGTTTAATGGTCAATTTTTAATTAAGGAAAAGCTTTTTGTCTGTTTGTCTTTCTATTTGTTTTTTCTTCTTATGAAACGAGGATACTTTGTAATCTTACACTTACTGACATTACAAAACCAGAATAAACTCAAAGGCTCCTGTGAGCCAACTCGTGAATGTAGATGTTATTAGCCGGATAACCGTATTAAAAGCGGTACCCCCCATCAAACTAAGGTACAAGGATTCGTGGACGCCATGCCGCATTGCGGGAATGCATTATGTACATAATATTTGCTTAACAAGCAAAACAATTAAATGACAAGCGCACTCTGATTCCTTTCGATACGCGGTGCAACGCAAAGGTGGACGTACACGTTCTTTCGGTGGCTTTACGTGCTTGCCAATTTTTTTCCTCGCGTCGTGTTCTTACCGAATAAAACTCTAGCACGTGACCAAAATCTTGCTGTTTTCGGTATGGTAATATTTCTTTCTACGTTCAAATGACGGCTTCTGTCAGCTTTTTGTAACATCGGAAGAAGCTTTCAATCTTGTTAAAGTTGCTATTTTAGCTTTATCGAAGTGAACGTGAATACAGAAATACCTCAAGCGTGGCGATGATTGTTGCTGTGCATTAGCAAACTTTCAGTGTTTAAGTTTGTTTTAGTGAATAAATTGTATCGCTCACACTGGACCCCGAATGAAATGTACTGTACTCTCGTCTTGCGGACACTTTTAATTGAGGGAAACCAATAGGTTTTTCGGGATCCAGGATTTGGCATTTTTAAAGGTAGGGATTCGGGATTTTAGCGGAAAAAAGCGACGATATCTGGGATTAGAATTAGATACAGGACGCGAAATTTGACGATTTTACAAAGCGGGATGCGGGAAATGTCACTCTAAAGAAACGAGATCCAGGAAGTACAGTGTCGAAAATGCAAAATGAATATCTAGTTATCACCGTCCTGGACGAGAAAATAAATTTACGGATAAAAATTTCTTCAGTGCTCCCTGAGACCTGTAGTTAACTTGAGCCGATAACTAAACAAATGCCACAGAGCTAGCATACACAACGGCAAAAACGAAATAACTCGAACGGCTCCAAATTTATAAGAAAACCTCCATTCGGTTACTAGTTTCGTTCATGATCAAAATCAAAAGGTCAACCGAGAGATCTCACCACATTTTGATCGCAAAGGAAAATCTCTCAGAAACTACTCAGGAAAGAACTTTATCCAGAAGTCTAAGGTACATTAAGCAACCAGCGGGAGTCGTCTTTGGCTTGTCACCTTTTCAAATATCTGTTGCAGTCCCACGTTGTGGTGCGTGAGTAGCAATGCTCTTCAGACTTTGATGGCCATTATCCCTGACTGAAAAGTTTTCCAAGGATCAACGCTGATAAGAAAGGCAGCCCTCACCATTCAATTGAGAGAAAAAAGAAAAAAAAGGAAAAAGAACAAACTCTAAAAAGAATCGACGTGATTCGCGGGAAACTTGAAAACGTCTTAAATGAACGATGTCACGGCGTCGTCATGGTAGAAAGAAATAAAAGAAATAATCTTACAGCTAATTTCTCGCGTGACCAAACACCAGCGGAAAGATCAGTGCTCAGATTTGCAGTGGGAATTTACATCCAACTGAAAATGCCTCGTTTTCGTCGAGGTGAGGGGCTTGAAAAAAATTATAACCTGACCGGGATCGGGATTGGGCTAAAATAGCCGTCGGGATAACGGGATTGAGGGAAAATTTTGTCCGGGATGGCGGGATTGAAGAACCCTTCGTTTTGCCATCCAACATGGCCGCCATACCGTTGTCCTTTTTGGATCTCTTTGATCTAGGGATTGGTTGCAAACCACCTATTACGGACTCTACTCCGTATTTTCCTAAAACTACTTGGATTAAACCAGGGAATCTCCTAGAAATTTGGCAACAACGAGGAGACAACAGCCGTGATGTGGCGATATCTGCGATGTACTAAATCATGCAAAAATCATGAAAGATTCTCACTTTTCTTTTTCAATGTTACTGAAAGGAAAGAAAAGATAAAAGCAGTCCACGTCAGCTAAATAACTCACCAGATTCAGGACATAAAAAGCTTGAGTTCGTGGAACAATTGTGAACAAAGCAAGAGGGGTTTTAGCAGTGTAACAAGGTAATAAATTTGATCGCTTCAACCAATCATACTCTTCAGAGTACTCAATTGCCACTTCCGGTTTTTCACAGAAAAACTTGCAACATTAAACTATTAAACGAAGTACAAATAGACTAAATTCCCTGGCTTCACCTGTTTGTCTTGTGTTTGCGTGTGATGTCGCTTCTGCTTTCGTCGACAGTGTTTTCACAGTAGAATATAAACGACCCTTATTTGTCCTCAGGCTGGGCTCCTCACCGCCGGAAACGACTTCCGAATTTCTCGGAAGTCAAAACCACGTGGCAAAGGGAAAAAAGGTTGAAAACAAAAGAAGGGAAAATACCTATTTCCCCACAATTTGAATAACAATTTTACTTTCACTTTTGGAACGTTGTCTTGTACAGTTATTTTATCTATTGGCGGAGAATTAATAACAGTTGCAGACAGAGAAGAGAGAAATTCGTGGTACAGCAATCGACGGTGAGTAAAGCGCTCAATACATTATGAATACATGTGTAGAGAATATGCGGCTTAAATTTACAGATCGACGAAACGTGAATGTTCCTCAAAATATTTGACAGAAACAAAAATACTCATGCTTCTTGACGTTAGTTTGAAAGAGAAATGAGAATTTAATAAGAGGAATAACGGATAATATTACTCAATGATAACTATAGTATAACTCGGCTTTTACTTTATTAAAGGACATTTTGTCATAAATGCAAATGTCGCTATAGGCCTAGATAAAAATAAACAGAGAGGCCTTCAACCTCTCTTGAGATAAATGATTGGTTCAGGTTTTTTCACCTTTTGAACTTAATTTACACAGGAAAAGAGTGGCTTATTAAAAAAATTGTAATTATGAATCAAAAGTGAAAATTTATTGGGTTCCCGTTTCGAAGAAATCGTGAACTGACTTCCGGTCACAAACCATCCAAGCGAACTAGGGAGAAACCCCCAATTTCACAAGTCATCTTTCACTTTCTGATTGCTGAAATATGAAAACGACATAAGTACACGTTTGTGGCTAAAACAACTATCACTCAAGTCCAGTTGATGGCTGACTACATCAGGAACTATAAAAGCTGGTAAAAAAAATCAGAAATGCCATGCTTTTACATGCTGATCATTTTCGCGGCAAGGTACAACCAATATAATTTGAAATGTTTGTATTTTGCGGCCCGGGGGCTGCAATGATTTTACAGTTGATGTGATGTCTTGACAAGATTTTATCAACTTTATAAATGTAGATGTAGATGTAGATCTATCAAGAGTTCCGATAGGAACTTAAAAATAAGCCTTGCTATCTTTTATTAACGTTTTATATTAAATTTTATAACTACAAATAAGCAAAACCCGAAATTGACAATTGGCATGAACTAATTTTTAGAAACAAACAGTATGAATTAGGCTACCGTTGATTTCTCTGTAATTGATGGTCTTTAAGAAAATGCTGTTTGAATCAATTCTCAGTCAAATACTGACTTTGATCTTACCCCCTAGCAGTGTATCTGCCCTTTCTAATCTTTCGCATGGTGGCAAATAACTGATTTTTACATTGTACCTGATACATAATGAGATGAATCATATTGTTACAGCGACAGTTACTTTACACACAGACTACTGCATTAGATCTAAAAATAATAACATTTCTATTAGACTACGCTTGGTTGGTCTCTTCATTGCTGTGTTGTTCCCTTAGACAAGAAACTTTGCTCCACATTGTCTTTCTTCACCCAGGTGTATAAATGGGTACAGACACCATAATGCTGGGGGTGTTACCCTGTGATGGACTAGCATCCCATCCAGGTCATCCAGGGAGGAGTAGCAATACTCCTAGTTTCTTCACGCTACAGAAATCAGTGCAACTTTACCTTACTGATACATAACAAAGTTGTCAGCGATGCTTTTCACACACACTACTACTGTATTGGATGTAAAATAAATAACGTTTTTTTATTTATCACCATTTCCAGCTTTGTAATCATGCTTCAAGCAAAACAAAGTGGCTATGACAGAACTCTTCTCACCCAACAACTGCGCCGATACTCTGCAGACCATGTAAAAATAACCAAAGAAGATACAGACCAAGCCAAACACCTGGTGGACAATTACATCAAAAGTGAAATCCTGGCCTACATCAACAGTAATTCTCCCCTCCCCATCAGTAAGCAAGAGTACACTGGGAGCTTGTATGAGAGGCTCAAAACTGAGGCAGCTGATGAGGTTGATGTAATGGTTGTGTTACAGACAGCCAAACAGGAGGTAACAAAAGAAGATTGTGGAGTCCCTGGGTTTGTATTGCTTAAAGTGGCACAGGACTCCCCACTGAAGAAGTACACCAATGTAGATGGCTATATTCTCCCAGAAAAGCTGCAAGCCAGTTGGTTTTTTGGCCTTGTTCAAAAGGCTGTGAATGAGCTTAAAGCAAACAATCCCGCATTACCTGTCGAGCTGGAAGTGCATGCACATGGCCCAGCAGTGCAGCTAGACATCACGGACCAGACAACAGGGAAGAAGCTATCAGCTGACCTTGTTCCCACCTTTCAGCTCAGCCCAACAGAGTACTTTGTCACAAAGTCTTACACTGGCAAGAAATCCCCACCCTGCGACCCCAAAAAATGGACAAGGAGGATCATGGCTGCAGACATGAGCTACTCAGAATAGTTAAAACCATAATCCGGGCGGAGACTACTTTTGCTAAACTGACCAGTTTTTCTTCATTACAATTCCAGCCCAAGACTCCATTGGGGCGCAGATAAGTTAGGGGAGAGATTTCTTGGATACATGGAGATGCTGTACACAGCCTTGGAAAGCCAATCTCTTGGTCATTTTTGGGTGTCAGGAGTCAACCTGTTGGACAACATAAAAGGAAAAACACTGGAAAACATGGCTGATCGCTTGCGGCGGATTTTGGACAGTGACAAGGAGAGAAGTAAAGTCCTTAAATGTCAAAGTAAGATATACAGTAAATTAAGGTAGAATGCATGTGATTTGGTTACCCACTGCATAACATCAGCTTTTTATGTCCCCCTACTCACTACAGTGGAACCCCACTTTATGGACATGCACCCAAATATGGATACTCGCTTATTACAGATACAGTCAAGTCTCTCATAGCGACCACTTCTCGTAAGCGACCACCTCCCGTAAGTGACCACTTCCTAAACAACCGTTTTGTTTCTTATTTAAATACTGTTTCAAGAGTTCTCTCGTAAGCGACCATCACTCAAATTTTTAAGGGACTGCGACCACATTTTAGGCCAGAAATTTGACATATTCTTTTGTTTTCTGTTTCCGGTAAGGGACCACCCAACATAATCACCTAGGATTGTTAGTAAATCTTAATCATTACTCAGAAGTGACAAAAGTTCAATTTTTAATGACGCTTCCCCGGACTGCTTACACTGATAATAACGTTTTACAGACAGAAAAGATGGCTATAATTAGATCTGTAGGTAAACCGGATTTGTTACAGTGATCTGTTCCAAAGTTTCATCAGAAGAATGAATAGATTGTCCAGGCGCTATTCAACGTGAAATATGCCAGTGCTTTCAATCATTTCCTTAAGCCATGGAATGGAAATGTCATTGGCTCTGAAGAAAATGTAACTATTTACCTAATTTTAGCTGATGAGGTTATGTTTTTATGTAATTAATTAATCAATCCAGTATTAGGTTATTTTTTTATCTTTCCCGTAAGCGACCACTTTGTCGTGCCCCAAGGGTGGTCGCTTACGAGAGCGTTGACTGTAGTTGTGTTTGTCCCGACAAAAAGCGCATATACTTTCTCTTACATTAGCCTACTTAATACAGACAATGGACGCTTTTTAGTGTGACACTGTTTGAATGAGGATAAGGTCATATTTCTTCATTCTGAACTAAATTTACAACTAAGACATTAAACATCGTCCTGTTGCTTTTAAATTATATGCTTTTAGCCCTTGTATTCATGTGATAAAAATGTGTCTGTGACGTTTATTCCAAGAGCCCACTTAATACGAACAACTGGATAATGTGGACACTTTTCAATGTCCTTTTCGCATCCGTATTAACTGGATTCCACTGTTAATAGTAATTGAAAATTAATTTTACTTTTGTTGATAATGGATAATGGTGGTGGCCAAGGGAAGAGGGCTCAACACCCAGAAGAAGAGGGAGAGGGAGGTATGTGGGAGTGAGGACACAGAGGCCTGAGGAAGGGGTGCAAGGAACTGGTGGGAGATGGAGTGGAAGTCCATCTTAGATAAGTACAGTACATGTACAATGAAGAAGGATGGGGTGGGTGCATGGGATAGAGAAAAACAGTGAATAAGCACAGATAAGGCTAGTAATTGTGAAAACCCCAAGGGGGTACACAAGAAAGTTTTATACAGGGAGGCTCTACCCCAAGGTCCCCACCCTTACCCTTAAATTAGATTCCATTTTTGACAGGATAGGTAACCTTTTGACATACCTACAGAAGAAACACTTCTATCTTTTTTGTTGGAAATACTTTGAAAGGCCCTTCTGTGGGAGAAGTATCAATATTTTCTGGAACAGCACATTGTGAAAAACGTCTTGCATCGCACATTATATAATCATAATATTATTTTCTAATAAGTTTCAGTGCCACTTGCCACAAATGGAAAGAAGACACCTGAAAGCTGTTCCATTGCAACACCTGGCCAGTGTAAGTATGGCGTTCCTCGGTGTAGAGTGCGGCAAGAAGAAGCAATGCCGCTGGAAGATGACAACCTCGTTCCCAGAGTCTCTCCTAGACCTTGGGAACGAGGTTGGGTAGATGACAGAACACAAATTGATCGTGAGAGGTATCACATTCCTTGGTGTAGAATGCGGGAAGAGGTCATTCAAAATGAGCACATTCCTCTTGTTACGATGCCGCAGATGGATGACAGAACGCAAATTGATCAGCGTGAGAGCTATCACATTCCTCGGTATACATTGCGGCGAGAAGATGTGATGCAAAATGAACAAATTCCTCTTGTGACAATGCCGCTGGAAGATGACAACTTCGTTCCCAGGGTCTCTCCTAGATCTTGGGAACGAGGTTGGGTAGATGACAGAACACAAATTGATCGTGAGAGGTATCGCAGTAGAATGCGGCAAGAAGATGCAATGCACAATGAACACATTTCTCTAGTTAGAATGCCAGAAGTTGAAGATAGAACGCCAATGGAAAGGTATCGCATCCATCGTTTAGGAATGCCGCGGCAAGATGATACGATGGAAAATGATGGAAATTACATTTCTCGTTTTGGTATGTCTCAAAACGCAGAACTAGAAGGCACATTCCAGCATCGCCTTGAGTGCCGTTGCTTAAAGTTTGTGTCAAGGTTGGTGCTCAAGTTCGTTTTGGGGTTAATTTCGTTTTCTTTGGGGATGGTAATATTTGCATCTTGGTTAGCTGGAATAGGAGTATTAATTATCCTAGTTTGGCTTGGATTGTCTCATCTTGACTAGGTTCACTTCGTTGTTTTGTCAAGAACCCTTTAACGCTATTAACTTACAGTCAACCCAGGTCACGCGTGAACGATATTTTTGAAATTTGAACGGAGTTTTGAAATTTACATGTCAGATTTCAAGATTTCAGAGTTCCCGTATAAATTTCCCTAGCTTATTGACAGTATAAAGCTATGAATTTTTCTTTACATTGCAAAATTGAATATTTCAAGAATAACAATTGTTTTCCAAGTATTTTGAATCTTTTTTTCAGTTAATGCGTCTTTTTCGGAACCATTTCCAGAGAGATGTCCAACATTTCATTCACACGTCGGACATTACAAAGAGAAATTCGAATGTTCATTTCATTCTTGGAATTACTGTTCAGGCGTGACCTGGATTGACTGTAACATTAAATGAATTCTCTTGATTTTCTGTATCCCGTTCGCTTGTTTACAAA
This sequence comes from Pavona decussata, assembly GCF_977016875.1. Taxonomy (NCBI): domain Eukaryota; kingdom Metazoa; phylum Cnidaria; class Anthozoa; order Scleractinia; family Agariciidae; genus Pavona; species Pavona decussata. The sequence goes on along the minus strand of NW_028145515.1, from coordinate 2,407,711 downwards.
CCATGAGCAATGGAAAGTATCACCAAGGGATTTCTATCAGCTGAAATATATCATCTCGTTGTCAGTTCTGTGGTCGTGTGTCTTTTTTTCCCCACAAAATCTGTGTAAATCGTTGTTCTCTCCGGTTCTTGAGTGTTTCACCGCCATATTTTGGATTTTACTTAGTCCCAATTCTTAAATCCCCTGAGAAACGCTGTGCGAACACAACTGATCCTCGGAGTCCCCGGGGGAGATAGTCAGGTACGGGAGATTCCTCCGACGAAATTTTTTTTAACTCGCCAGTTCCGATTGCGTCCGTAAGATTTTCGCCCCATCCCCACTATCTGCTCCTAGGTCTCCGAGGATGAGCGAACAGAAACAAGTTAAAAGATGATCTGGATTTGGTATAATCTACAGTAACACTCCCAGTAACAGATTTTTAGGATCTGAAAGCCATCTCTGTACCCCTCCTCCACCTCCTCAACCCACCCTCGCACAACAATCACAAAATCCTTATGTGGATTTTCCCAAACGAATACATCCTAGGAACAACTGGTTATATTGACCTCCAAATCCAGTCGTAGATAACGTTCTGCGTGGCTTATAGCCAATGCTTTGAACCCTTTCCATGGGGGGGGGGGGGGGGGGGGGGCAGGATATTGTTTTGTCAGGCTCATTCATTTTCTGCAGACCACTCCAGTTTGGTTAAACCTACCAGTAGCAGTAGCAAGCCCTAGTTCAGTCCTGGCCCCTCTGCTGTCAGGGGCAAGGACTGGAGTATATTATAAAACCTTCCTCTAGTGGTATGCCTTGATATGAGAACAATGTCAGCGAGGGCTTGCTATAAGGCCTGTTGGTCATAATTGCCCTATAATCTTCCGTAGTAATGCGAAATGTTTCCATCGAACTAGTGAGCAACAATATTGGCGAAAAAAACATGGCACGGGCCTGAAAGTACACGGACATTGCATGAAGTAACTCGTATCCTTCCTACCACACTGCTCCTCACTTTTCAATAAAATCGATGATACAAAGCACCTAAATGTTGAGAATGATGTATTAATCAGTAAGTGACAAAGGCATACTCGGTAGAAAGTCCGAGTGCAACTTTCAGGAGTCGAACCTAACACCTTCCGATTACTAGCTCGTATGCTCTACCACTGAGCTACAGGAGACTCGTGGGAGCTAAGGCCATTTTTTTAAAAGCTTGCTCACAAGCGAAAAACCGTCGAGTATACATGTCTGTATCAAGGCAAACTGGCCAACAAAAAGCTCGTATTGATGGTTTACATGTGACGTCATGGTGGCTATGTTGGTGGATAGGAACAATAAGATTTTCTCCTCTGTGAGTTAACTTCCATTTTTATGAAACCTGTATGAACAAATTTTCTTTTGTTTTGTCCACCAACATGGCGGCAATGTAAAACACCTATACAGCTTATTCCAAAATGGCTACCATTTTTGTATTTTTTGTTCGTACTCAGATTAGCACTTCGTACCTCGTTTTTAAGTTCAAAAATCAAAAGCATCTTTTACCTTGAACGAGGCAAGAGGGGCTAATTTGGATGCAAACAAAAGAATATTAAAATGGAAGCCATTTTGGTGTAAGGTTTATGAGAAATTTGATTTTCAATAAGACAACGTTTTTAGCAGTTTAATTGAATAAAATTTCTCCTCTACTTTAAGGTTGATTCTTTCTAATGTAGACGTATTTTTGCGCTGTTCATGGCTTTGCGGGAAACGCACATCTTAGTAAAGGCTATTGGAATCCAAAAAGAAAATTAGGGGTAACCATGTATTTTCAGAGATGATTAAGAAACAACAATTCTAAAAAGCTTTGAAATATATAACAAATTGGTGGGAAATTGAAGCTTAATTATCTCAGAAAAATGCATGGTTACCCTCAGTTTCTTTTTGGATTTCAATAACCCCTGCCAAGTTCTTCCTTTCCCACCTACCACCTAAAAATACATTTTGAATTAGTAGCCGCCGTATGCACAGCAGCTGGCTTGAACTTAAAAGTTGAGCGATCATGAAGAATTTCCGTGATGTCAGTAAGCGTGAGAAAAGACTGGCGGGGGAGATGGTTTGAAAACTTTTTAGTATCAAGAACTAAAGTAGAAATGCAGTTTTGAAGTAAAATTAGAAATTCGCTTAAGGTTGAAAATATTGATTTTTAAGATGTTCAAAATATTGCCGGTCTATCCAAATCGTTTACACACACGCTCTACCTTCTAAAATCGTTTTAAGTTTAATTTCTTACCAATAAACGCCCGGTTGGACTTCTACTACAAGGTCATTTTAACATTCATAACTTATGGTTTAATCGTTTAAAGCCTGTTCAACAAAACATTGTTTCACGAACTTGAGCACATTCATGTGAGAGCTACTAGGATCATTTGTCGTCTGACTGGAGTATGCTTACTGAGGAAGTTTTAAGTACCATTAAATGGAGGCCTTTGAGGCATACTTATTTGCAGCGCTTACAATTGTTATTATGCAAGGGTCGACACCCACCCCACTTCAAGATTTATTCCTTAAACTTGTGACCAAAAAAGCCTAAAGGCTGGTTTACACGTGTAATAAGCATAAGCACAAGATGACATACGCCGTCGCAGTGAACTAAAATTTTGGCGTCAAATTTTAAAACCAAGATGGCAGACGCCGAGCAGGTATTCAGCGACGAGGATATGTTGTTGCTTGTTCTTCTCTTGTGCTTATGCTTGCGTTATTGCGGTTTACACGGGCGACGCAACGACGCAAACGTAAGCGCAAGCACAAAAAAAGGGATGATTTTCTTTTCTTGTGCTTGCGTTTATGCTTGTGTCGCTCCGGTTTACACGTAGGTTTCTTGTGCTTATGCTTGTGTCGCGCGTGTAAACCGACCTTAAGTCAACAACTGGGTTTTAACATACCTCGACCAAAGACTTATGTCGGCGCTGGACTTTGGAACCGGTTAGAACAATCAAATGAGGAAACTAAGTTCACTGGACAGTTTTAAAAGATCAATCAAGAAAATGAAATCTAAATTCCATGCATCTATTAATAGTTTTTATTTATTTTATAGTGTTAATAGTTTTTAATGTTATCCTAGCCTGTACAAACAACTCTTAGTTATTTTAGTTCTTGGATATATTTTAGACACGACCGTATCAGTCATGCTGTAACATACATCGTGTATAAATAAATGCTTTTGTTATTTTTATTAAAATCGTAGGCCTAACACAATTAATTCTCTTCTGTCTCCCTTTAATCACTTTTATTCCTTTAATTTATAACGGCGGCAATGAACGCAACTCCTGTTGCTAGAAAAAGACAGTTTTACAATTCTTCAAATTATTTAAAAGTTACACTGAATTATTGGTGATTTGCCTGAACCCCTCCCCCCCTCCTCCCTCACCAAAACAAAGTTCTTCCAAAAAGGAAGGTGAAGTTCTGCAGCAGGGGGACAAAATCATGACAACAGTTAAGACAAATCTTCAACATTCATAGCGTCTATTTACCGATTTATTTTCTGTTTACCGTCATATCCCTCAAAAACGAGTCAACTACATATACACTGAATCCTTCAAAGTAAACAAAATCACTAACAACAGTTATAACGGAGGAGTGCCAGTCAGTTAGCCTGGACATTCTAGAAGTTTGTTCATTTTCGATTTCCTTCTCAGGAGACTTTTAACGCGAGCTGTCATGTGAGCGACCACCACTGGTCTGATGTTTTCGAAAAGGTTTATGCTTGGCAGCCAGTAGTGTGGAAGATAGCTCTTCTCTAGGTACATCCGCACTTCCCGGAGGAATCCAAGGAAGTGTTCTTCGAGGGAGTTCTCGCCATCCCAATTGTTAGGGTTCTCTTCCATGTAGTGCATGAAGGCTGTCTTCAAGTGGTATGACGTAAGTTTGCCAAGAGACGCTCGAGGCCTTCTAACAAGGGTTTTCACGATTCTAAGGAGCTCATGTCTGCAGCCTCCGTCTCGATCCATGTGTTGCAGCACAGCTTTCTCCTTCAGTGAAAATGACCGCCTCCAAAGGAGCTTAGTTTTTCGTCTGGCTCGGCCTAGTGAAAAAGGTTTAGCCACGTAGTAGTCACATTCAGTGCTATGACCAATTGCGGTGAAGCAAAGAACGAGATCAGTTGACAGTAGCTTCTCGCCGGTTCTCCTGCAGTGGATATCAATCTGTATGGCTGGCCCATGGTAACGCATCTTCAAACGGACGTCCGAATTATAAGTGTTATTGAACGCATTCACTGCTTTGGCAACACGACTGGTAAACCAGCCATTTCGAAGCAGCTCTGGAACGATGTATCCTTCAGGACTTAAATATTTGCGAAACTGTGAATCCGTACCGGCCATGAGTCGCACATAACCTGGTATCTCTGAATCTTTGACATTGAAATCTTGGCAAGTTCCCAGTACCACCATGACATCAACTTCATCAGCAGCTTCTGTCTTGAGGCCCTCATACACGCTGCCAGTGTACTCCAGTCTAAGAATCGGAAGAGCGGTGGACTCCTGTCGACAGTACTCGATGACCTGTTTTTCAATGTAGCTCGTCACCAATTCTCTACTCCTATCCATGTCATCTTTGGGGATCTTTACATACTCCTCTGAGAACCTACGGAGTTTTTTGATAAGCGGCTCTTCCCTCGTCGAATATGGTGCTGGTTGCGAAGCCGACATGACCTGTATATCGAGAAGCAAAGTAAAAGTCAGATCTAATATGTCCAATGGAAATACCCTGGAGAATGGTACAATAAAGTAGTTCAGCTGAGTACTTTTACTTCACTGCAATATTTCTTGCAAACCCACATCCTTGTGTAATTGGGGATACTCGTTTATGCGTTGGTACGTGCGATTTTGGTTTAAGTGTGTGCTTAAGTTTGGCCTGATTCCCAGTTAGCCTCCTACGTAAATCTTCTTTCGTGACGGCGTGACGAGCCGAATAACGTCTTCGCACTGAGGCGGCTAGATTTCCATGTGATTGCAGAGACTGACGAGTTATGGCGCATGCCCTTCCGATACAAAAGTGATCGATCTGTCATGAAATCAATTCTTGTTTCTCTATGTACCATTAGTGTTCGGTTGAAGAGGGTTGAACAGTTCTCTTCCTCTGAAAGCTAGGACATTACCCCGAGTGACCTGAGTCGGCGCTTTCTCTACTTAATAAAAAACGAGCTATGACAGGCACTGATTGTGACACATATTTGCACCGTGAATACTATCTAGCCCAAACACGCTTCATATTGTATATCATACCAACCTCACAGGCGGATGAGACCGAAAAGAACGGTCAAAAAATCGTTGCTTTGTCTTCCTCTTGTCCAGTGATATTTGAAATTCAAGAAAAATCATCGAAACTTCTCAGTAACCAATGAGATCAGCTGTGACATCATTCGCACAAACTTTTGGCGTTTCCCAGTGGCAAACATTGACCTGCTTCTTAAGCTATGAAGTTAGTCCAGTCATCTTGTGGTTTGAAGTCAAACTAATTGCAACAGAATTTCTGTCACTGCCAAATGATAGATAGTGGCCAACTTACTAACATACTAAAAGTTCCTAAAAATTTGTGTGGTGAAACATGCTTAGATTAAGCATTATAATATTTCGAGCATGTACCACAGGGCACCCACGTCGTGGAAAGATATTTTTAATTAACAAGTTACCTTTAATTACAAGAAAGGCTAATTTATTGTTACTAGCTAACGCAAATGTGTTTTTTCTATCATTTGTATAGAACGTCTGGTGAATTTGAAAAAGACTGCAACATTTCAAGCATCTAGTGATGTTTGGCATAACAGGCACAGGGTGTGATCCATAATTCAACAGTTAAAAAAAAACACAATCCCATAATATATATCATTTTCTTGGCTTATCTGGTAACCTCTACATAATTGTCTAGTTAAACTGATCAAACTGAATTTTTTGGAAGATTCTAACGGGAATGGGAATGGCGGGGGGGGGGGGTGGGGCTAATCTACCCGTTTGTCGCATATTCAGGAGGGATATTGATGTGATTTTCATTCATCGTTAATGCTGAGGTCTACAAGTTTCCAACCCCAGTCTTGTGACTGGAGCGCAACATCTCTCCGCTGATGTACCTGGTGGTAAATTGTGAGGCTGTGGTAGACCGCGGCTGCAGAAGTCGAAGGGAGACATTCGGTATGCACAAATGAAGTCCCTGTTGTGATCTTCTGGCAGAATCTCGAATATTGTAACGAATCCAGACTTTCGTCAGACCGGCCGCTGTATAGACAAACAAGGGCTTTCTCTCCAACTGTATAATATCACTCTTTGTGACATCTTCATTGTTAAAAACCTCATCTTGCTCCTGAAATTCTGCATCCTTCATAATCTTCTTGAGAGCCAAACCTTTGCCAATCCCATGTATTTCTGATGTTGTATCACACATCCTAGAACTGCGTGAACAAAAATAATATTTATATAAGTTTCTGGTTCCATATTTTTTGTCTGTCTCCAAATTTTTCGCGTCGTTGACCTTTACTTTGGCTGTGGAATGAAAAACAGATCATGAGGGCTTGTATCAGGATGATGACAAAGCAAAACTAGAAGGTCTGTGTCATCTCTACAAGGACTGTTGTGATTGACTTGGCGGACTGAACGGCCATTTGGACTATCATTAGATCTGCGTCTCCTGGAGCGTGGATATACCTGTAATTAGAAAAGTGAGAATATCAGTCTGATTTGTACTGATTGTGAGGAGTAAATAAACAATCCAAAAAAAACTGATTGTGGTAACGTAAATACAAATAAAATACTACAAACAAGGTGAATACCTAACACCAGTAAGGGTCTGCAAGGTGTCGTTGCCTTCTGCACAAGCAGGCATTGACATTAACCAAACAAGCAACTGCATCTCTGACAATCCTTTACCTTGAGTGAAGGTGGCCGAACACAGTTTGCGCGCGCTTTACAGATTCTGTTAGGGATGCTATTGAGCGCGCACTAGAGTTGTGGTAAGCAAATACTACATCGATCCCTCGATTTTATACCAAATGGATCACAAAGATGAGTTTTGCTCTTAAAATAACTCAGTTTCTCGTTTGTGAATCCTTCTTCATTTATCACCGAACAAAGAAAGTGAGTTCACGAAGAGCTAAACTTTTGCACGCTTTTCATCTCTGCTGAGAAAACCTAATTAAAAGCCACGTATGCGCATTTGACCAAAAAATTGTGGCTGGTCGTTTTAATGGCAATGAACTGTTTTCGAGGGAACCGCTCCTTAGAATTTCGTGAAATTTGACAAAACAGCAGTTTTCTAAAAGCGTAACTCGCCTACAAACAAAAACCAAAATCTAACAGAGGGTAACTTCAAAAAACATTAGTGTAAAACCAACATTTACAGGAGATCTCTCTGTTAAAATTACTTGAAAACAGCGTCACTATGTCAGCATTTTGTGGTTGTTTCTGGATACAAAAAATGGAAAAGATCTAACGAGCGCATTTTCTAAAAATTAAGGAAAACCATTATTTGTGGACGGATAATAGCTTGCTGCGTTGCCATGGCAACGGGACCTTGCTCAACAAGAAGTATCAAAATTTATTTCTTCTCAGTTAATCTTGCACCATGCTAATTTCGGGTACTCAGGAGTTTTAAAATAAGGTTTACTAACACCTATATACTGGAAAACTGTGTTCGGCCACCTAAATTAAACCACCGCTCTTCTTAACGTTAGAACTTGTTCAATCATCAAATTAGTGGAAAGCCCCTCCAAAAGCAATCCCTTCTCCGTGCGTAATGGAGTCCAGTCTGAAAGTTTATGCAAATGTTTGGGTGAGTGTTTTGAAGCTCATTCATCATTTGTAGGTAGATACAAGCCGATTGAGCATAAAGTCGGTGACCAGCAGCGGCAAAATAAGGAAGCATGTCATAAACCGAATGGAGGTGCAGACTCCAATTACTGTGCATACGGCTTTTATGAATCTGCGTAGTATTTCTACCATCTCCATATATGCAGTCCACGGAACAGCAGTCCGTTGATTCTTTATTGAAGTTTGCACGTGTTTAAGCTTTTCTGAAATTCTTTGGACCACTTCTGTAGAAAAAACTTCCTCTACTGTGAATTTGCCTTCTTCAAGTCGTCTTAGCATAGTTCTCGCCACCTCAATGCCTTCTTTAACACTTTCGTTTCTGGATTCCGCTTGGACGTTATCAAGTTGTATTTGTGAAAGAATGTCGTTTTTCGGGATATTGCTGTCGATTTGACTGGTTAATTTTGGCTCCCGAGCTTTACTGGCAGTCTCTGTGATGTCAGTACAAGACGCCAGGACGGTACGTGCAGTCTTTGTGGGATCCGCATGCGAGGCGAGCGATAGTTGTTCTTTCGTTCTGATCAATATTACGGCTCCCTGTTTTTTTGGACCTGATGAAATCAAGACGGCATTTCTTTTGTACGCATTGGCCAGTTTTCACCTGGACTGTGCACTATTCGAGTGTCTGGCTTAAGCTATTAAGGTTTCTGCAACCCTTTTCCGTCAAAGTGACCGTGAGATCTCCATTGTCTATGGACTCGCTGCAATCCATGATGTATTGTAGTTGCGTAGGTCTTTGTCAGTAGAAACTGTGTAGAACAAATTCCCTTGGAATAAATCATATTAATTTTTCAATAACTAATTCTGTTTATGAATTATTAAGCGTTAGTGTATTTAGCTGCAATACGATGTGAAAAAAAAAAGGCTGAAAGTAGTGAGAGAAATCGAATTGCCAAACTGTTGGAACTTGTTGTTTCTTGTTTTGAACATGTTGAAAGAGGTGAAACGTCCACAATGACATGTCCTTCGCTTTGATTTATTTGTCGCAGTCTTTTATCCATTAAGAAGACTTTTTTTATAGCAGTTAAGAACGACTATTTGCTTTTAGATAAATCTTATCTTTTCTCACGGCACGATCCTGCTATAAATAGAACAAGTAGCCATTGCAGAGAAACCATAAACGTCCAATATTAAAAATAAAAGTCCGTGATTACAGAACTTACAGACAAAACAGCGAGACGAACAAAATACTGCCATACATTCATGTTGTACCGTTGGAGTCTGAAACCACTCAAATCGTGTTTTTAATCTGATTATTTAATTTTTTTTTATCTGTTATTAAGGGTACTTCCTGGGTTCGATAGGGTAAAAAAGGGAAAAAACATTTTTTCGACCAAATAGAATTTGGGGATTTTATCTAACATTTACTGAAAAAAAAATTGAAAAATATTAAAAAGCGCGCGAGATATTTTGGAAAACGTATTTCCATCTAAAAGTAAATAAATAAAAAAGGTGTCATAATCTTCTTAGTGCGAGACGCCCCAGAGGAATCTTCGCGGCAAACGCTTCATCCGGGAGCTCTTATTTCAGAAATAGGCAGGCATATTTTGTTTACATCTCGCCTGCAGAAAATTTCTCACTTCGAATTTTCTATTCTTTGCCGGCGCTTCCCACATGGAAAAGTCATCAAAAAACGGAAAGAGCCTGTGGATGAAATCCCGGAAGATGCCAGGGCCTAAGAAAAAGGGAAAGATAGGTTTCAGCGAAGATCGAAAACGTTATCTTGCAGAGAGCAACAAAGGCTCTTGGTTCGACCAAGAAACTCTAGTCGACGTTGAAGGTTCTGTCGAAGGTGATCACGAAGAACTGGAGCAGCGGCCTTCAATTTAATCCACTGTTATTGGATCAAGTACACAGAGGTCGATTGCCGTGCAAAAGTCCTGCAGCCGTAACTTTGCAAGCGTCCTGTGAAAATATCAAATATCATATTCTACATCCTCTGGGCCGATTTCTTTCTTCTGCAGCGAGATAAAATTGAAATAAAATCAGCAAGAATTAGACCGATGAAATAGAACTCAACAGAAGCGTATCAGCCCACGTGTAATACTGGAGATAGCGCGTTCTGCGTGGCCCTTTCTCTCGCTTTTTGCTCCGCTCCACGCTATCTTGAATATTTCTTACGAAGAAATCACCATCGTACCTAAATAACAGTAAAAATGCGATTTTGTTTCATTATACATTTCCTTTGATACGAAATGTATAATCGCTTTAGCTTGAAGCGTAAATTACATTACACGCAATCAAAACGAACAACCAAACCAATAGATTTCATCTCTGTTATCAGTGCACTCCTCCGAGTAGTGCACAGTTTGGCAAACTCTCCGCTGACGCGCTTCTGGTTTCGTTAGCCTTGGTTTTTCCCCGTTTTCCTGGTTGATTTTTACGTTTTCCTTTCGCCACTTTCCCCATCTCGCTCGATCACAACAGCGGAGTCTAAAACGTGTCTGCAACGCGATACTTTTTCCGCGAAATTCTGTGCTATTGTTGTTGACGCCATGGGGTCCTGTTGCTCGATTGGCTCGCCACCTAATGAGGTGTCATAATCTCCTGTGGAGGCTTGTTTTTCTTGCAAACCTTTATCGAGCGAAAACTCGCACTTGAATTTTGGCAGACTATGTCGACTTTGAACGAATTAATAGGGTATGTAGTTGTGACGGATTGTCGTGAAATTTGGCCAGAAGATTCGAGGAATAATGACAAACAAAAAGGTGTCAGGGAATTTTGATTTTCAAAATATTTTTCCCGTGGCAACTGTTTACGCAACACGACTCAAATATTTTTTGCTACTCAAACTTTAGACGTGGATATCTAAATAACCAATCAGAATTTCGAAAAAGCCTGACACCTTTTTGTTGATTGATGCCTTGTGAATAACACTGTGCAGCGATTTCGTTCTTCGCGCGGCGTTCGATAACCGATTAATTCAATGGAACGACCATCGGTGGATTCGAGGTTCTACTGGCTCCTGGCACTTAAAAAAGGAAAAGATCGCTCAATTATATTTTTTATAGGAAACTACATTTATTAAGCTTTATAATGATATATAGTTTGTTAGAGGTTTATTAAAACTTGCGCGCGTACGAATTTTTTTCCAAAGGACACCCGCGAACCCAGGAAGTATCCTTAACATTAATGTGAATGAATGAATGAATGAATGAATTCTTATATACCGCACATATCACCAAGTCTCATGGCGGTTTACATTTCTGTGGGGTGAGATCGGACGTCAGCATGTTAAGGCGCCTCTGGCAGCCGCTATCGGTCCATATTCGATCTCACCCACCCACCCACTTAACCCAAGCATGAGTGTGAAAGATAGAAGGCCAGACCACAACAATGGGAACTACGTCCCCTACTCTTGCGAACAGTGTGTAGGTTCTTTAACGTCCCACAAAGTAATCATGAACAAGGGTTGTGAGACGGGACCTACGATTTATCGTCCTTATCCGAGAAGACTAGAAAGTCTAACCGTTTGCAGATGCTATTACAAAGGCAGCACTTTCTCCTTAGTTATTTAAAGACCCTGAGTGTTGGTCCGGCCGGGGTTTGAACCCACGACCTCCCGCACGGGAGCCCGGTGCTCTACCATTGTAAACATTTATTGTAGTTCAAGATGGCTTAGACTGCGCTCAAAACAACTTTATTTTGTGTGTTTCGATTTATTATTACTTTCAGCGACGTGGGTGCCCTGTGGTACATTCTCCAAATATCACAAGGCTTAATCTAAACATGTTCCACCACCCAAATTTTGGGGAACTTTTAGTATGTTGGTAAGTTGACCACTATCTATCATTTGGCAGTGACAGAAATTCTGTTGCAATTAGTTTGACTTTGACCATAAAAATTTCATTAGATGACTGGACTAAGTGAAACCTATCTCTCAGTGAACTTATTTGATTTATTCTAAGAATTGTCTAATTTTTCCGAGAAAAACCGGAAGTAAGGGACCGATCGTTTATTAAGTCCTAGGGGCGGGGGCGGTGGTTTTTGAGGGGGGAGGGGTAATTTTTTTAAACAAGCTCTTTGGGGGGGGGGGGGGGTAATTTTTTACCTTGTACGAAAAGTGAGGGGGGTAAAATTTTAAGAGTACCAACTAAATGTATTTAGGAATCATTCTTCTCATCAATCATAGAGTTGGTAAAATCGACTAGATACTTCTCCATGTCGCTACTATACTTCAGTACAAAGATCTTGCACGTAATAGGTTGAGTAATGACATAGACAGGCAAACCGTGTATTTCATCAACCAGTTTTTCTTTGAAGGCTTGTTTATCTGGGCAAAAAAATTGACGAAAAGACGAATAGAGATGGTAGGCTTCTTCAAAATCTATATATCCACATCCTTGATCCACATGCATACATCAAATGCTCTTGTACTGCTCTCAAACCCCGAGCTGCTTTGACCTTTTGTGTACCTTCTTTTTACGACTGAAGAATAGACTCCAGCAATAACAAAACCCTGATCGTTATTATCAAGACATTGAAGAGATATTCTAAGGTACATTCCCTTACTTGAATTTTTGCCTAACTTCTGATTGTTTCCCTTACTTGAATTTTTGCCTAACTTCTGATTGTTTCTCTTGCCAGTTCAGATTCAGAGAGCTAGCGACTTCCGCATGTAACCAAACGTTGTGGCCAGGACATTCTCAACAATTCAACCACCAGGCCAACCATGGGGGGGGGGGGGGGGGGGTAAAATTTTCAAACTGTCATTACAGTGGGGGGTAAAACTTTTGTTTGAAAGATCTTTTTTTTGGGGGGGGGGGGGGGTAAAATTTTCATACAGTCGATTTTTTAGAAAACCACGCCCCCCCCCCCCCCCCCCTAGGACGTAATAAACGATCGGTCCCTAAGTATTAGTAAATGTATTCCACTGTTTTGACTGGTTGATTTTGAACAAAACGTTCACTGCATGTGCCTTTCGGACTGATTTGCGTCCATAAGATCAAAGTCCGCGTATGCGAATGTTTCTAGCATGCCGTTCGAAAATATAAATGATCGTCGATTTAGCAGTAATAGCATCATTCGGGCCAAACAATGTGCAGTAATAAACTGGAAGGAAAGGATTGTTTTAAAACAAAATCAAAATTTGTCAAAATCGAAAGCCAAATATATACTGATATTATTTAGCATTTCAAATCGGGTTTTTGAAACTTGAACAATCCACTTTGAATATATTTTTGTCTTGTGGTTAAGAATAATCCCTCTGTCACATTTGTACAACGGTTAAGTGTATACTCCGTATTTTACCTATAGCCACGGAACAGTGGATTACAGAAGACAGAGGGAAATTTTGCAGATAGAACGATGATGTGGTAATACACCTTATTCCAAAATGGCGGCTGCCTCAGACGATCTGGGTCGAGTAGCACGAGCCGGCGATGCATCGAGGGCCACAATTCAATGTTAACATCTTTACATGTGGTAGTATAGTCCGAAATATGCCTCAAAACTGTTGTGTTCCCGGGTGTAAGAAAAACGTCTACGAAGAGGATGGCGTTAAAATATTTTTCCATAAGTTCCCTGAAGACAGAGAACTGTTCAGGAAATGGATAGTTGCCATACGAAGAGATGTTGGCAAAGAGTTTAGAATGACCGATCATACGAGGGTTTGCTCAAGACGCTTTAAATCGAGTGATTATCTCACATCACTTACAGGTCGTAAAAAAGCTTAAAAGTTACAGCAGTGCCGTCTATATTTTTTTCGGGAAGAAAGGCTCTCTGGCAAAGAGGAAGTCCCCGAAGAAAATAAGCTAGTTCTGTAAAGCGAAAAGTCGTGGCGAAGGGGTCCTCAGAGCACTCAATTGCAACTTGCAATTTTTCTCAGAAAAACGTCTTGCAACAGCAGTAAAACGTTAAATGAAGTACAAATACACTAAAATAACAAGCTTCACCTGTTTGTTTTGGGTTTACGTGTGATACCGCTTCTGCTTTATACGTCGACAGTATTTTTCGCGGTAGTACGCTGGTTCGGCTTCTCATCACCGGAAGTGACTTCCGAATTTCTCGGAAGTCAAAACCACTTGGCAAAGGAAAAAAAGGTTGAAAACAAAAGAAGGGAAAATATCTTTTCCCTCACAATTTGAATAAAAATTATTATTTTTACCCTCACTTTTGGAACATTGTCTTGTACAGTTATTTTATCCATTGCCGGAGAATTAATAACAGATGCAGACGGAGAAGAGAGAAATTTATGGTACAGGAATCGACGGTGAGTAAAGCGCTCGATACGTGTGTAGAGAATATGCGGCTTAAATTTACAGATCGACGAAACTTGAATCTTTCTCAAAATATTAGACAGAAACAAAAATACTCATGCTTCTTGATGTTAGTTTTAAAGCGCAATGAGAATTTAACAAGGGAAATAACTGATAATATTACTCAATGATAACTGTACTTGGCTTTTACTTCAAGGACATTTTGTTATAAATGCAAATGTCGCTGTATATACACCTTATTCACAAACGATTTCAGCTGTTTCGAGAGAAACTGTATCGTCCTCTTTGGATGTTATGTCGCTGCTTACCGTAAATGATGATTCTTCCAGTCGACGCTTTCTCTTCTTCCGTGAAAATCTTGCAGACGGTGGCGGTCTCTTTCGCGGTGAAGTGCGCCATGCAAATTTCGAAGGAAATGCGGTGATATCTACACTCATCTTCTTTCCTCCAAGGCTTTTTTTGATTTCGCTTTCACGAAAATACAGTGAGCCAACTTTTGTAAGTTTTCCCTATTCCCAACCCAGAACAATTTCAAAACCACACAAATTCACTGTTAAATAGGGCACTGACCGGTTGCTTGCCTGCTGCCCGTCAGGAAAAACCCCCTGTCTCTAAAGGAGGAAACCTGATCCCTCCCGAATGTAGCGCCAGGCATTACTAACAACCCTGAGGGAGTAGGGTTACAAACTTAATGCTTAAATACATATTAATAAAAAGTTTGAGCGTTACTCGACAGAAGAAAGCTTAAAAATAAAATTTGAACGTTAAGAACGACAGCGAGGTCAGTTTAGAGTGATTTTCCTCAGTAAATCCCGCTCATTTAGCCCTGTGGCGTTGTCATGGTAACTGTCAAAAGTAGGTGAACCGCGAAAACAACAATTTGCTGCTACTCTGCGAACCGCAGGAAATTACAATTTCCGTCAGTTTGAATTTTGTTCCAACGTCTCTTTGAATCTTCTGCAGCCATAGAGCTCAAAGTTTTGGATCATTCGGAAAATTGAAAAAGCCGACCCTCTTTCCGTTGGCGTCTACGGTTCCTCTCTGGTTGCAAAGAGGACCACAGCAATTAATATTTAAAGTTGAACTCATCCCCAATGAAATTAGCAGTCAAGAAACTGTCGCATCAAAGAAATCGCTTTTAGATTACCGATAATTTCAACGTAAGTTGGCCAAAGTTTGCACGAAAACAAAAACGCCTCGATTTCATGTTTGGCCGCGCACTCGTCCTAGGTTGGCGGCCATTTGTGAATAACGTGTTACCTTCGACCTCTCGAGACGTAAATGATTGGCTCAGGCTGACTAATTTACAGATATCTTTTGTGCAAGTTTTAGGCCATTTCTCCGAAATAATGCTTTTTTTTTTCTCAACGTTTGACTGTTTGAACTTAATTTACACAGGAAAAGAGTGGCTTACTAAAAAATTGTAATCGAGAATCGAAAGTGAAACTTTATTGGGAAATTGTAAACTGACTTCCGGTCACAGACCATCCAAGTGAACTAGGGAGATACCCCCAATTTGACAAGTCATCTTTCACTTTCTGATAACTGAAGAATTTAAACGACATACAGTACACGTTTGTGGCTAAAACAACTGTCACTTAAGTCAGTCACTAAGTCCAATTGATGGCCGACTACATCAGGAACTGTAAAGGCTAGTAAAAGAAATCAGAAAAAATGCCATGCTTTTATACGTTGTTGGATCTAAAAACTGATTGTAAAAGTCGTCTCTATTTGTATTCCCCTAGGCCTGTTTTTGCGCCGGAATTTAGGTTAATAATTTGCATTTTGCAAGTGACACTTTGCTGAAATGACATTTTCTGTTTATTATACGTTGAACTTTCAACGAGCGCGCTTCCTGTAGTTAGCCGATCTTTTCAGTTACTGCAGTCTGAAAGCAATTTCCACTCGGAGTTTCGTCTAAACGCGCCACAACAATGTAAGTGTGCAGTGCTGTATTTTCGATCAGTTTTATCGGTTTGTTTACCTTATAGTTGGTGCATTTTGTTAGTTAACTTTGTTTGTATATTTTAGTTTAAACCTTCTTCGCCTCGTCAGTAACACTGTTGACTGAGCTGCAACGTTCAGCCCTGCCGGCAACACGACAAAGTGAAAAGAGTTTAAAATAAATTGCGTGAATTAGAAGTGTTCGCCTCCGGCGGTTACATGTACACTGGACTACTTGGTAGTCAATAAACATTATTTGGCGTACATAGGCTTAGGCACTTTAAAAGCTCTGTGGAAATAGACCAAATGTCTTGCACATGCATCAAAGATTTAGTGCGCAAGCAAGCAGTAATTCAGCCCAACAAAAGACCTTCGAGCTCGATCTGGGAAGCGACAACGTAAAGTTCATTTGGCCATCTAGTAACTACATACCTTGGCACCCTTAAAAGCCACTAAATATACGTCCAGAATGCACCTAACCCTGAATTTGGGTACTTCATTTGAGACAGACCTTTTTGTAATTTTCATTTGACTTCATGTTTGACAGAGGTATTTGTGTTTTAGTAAGAATCAAGGTTAGGGAACACCTTCTGGTGTCGATCATACAGTTCATACATATCTCAATAGCGCGCGTTTCTGGACATTTTTTGATACGCCACTCTGGCGTGAACCATCAAGACCTCTTTCCTATTTTGGACCAAATCTGAAAGATCAATGCCTCAGTACCCTCTACGTGCAACATAAATGATGATGCATTCAAGTATAGCATTGGATTTGCTCAGGAGGCTTCTAAACCTACTTCGTAAAATATCAAGCTGAAAGTAGCCACGAAATCAGTTTCAAGGTCTTCTATGTTGAATTAACCTTAATGAAATCAAAATGCGACTTATTACAGCAATTTGTCCTAATTTAGCTAACACATCAGATAAATGCAGTCCATACTTTTCCAAGAACAAATCTCTTGAAGGGTTCCCGAAGAAGCGTATCTTTCAGGTTATTCAAGAATTTTGTTCATTTCTGCGTCACTATTCAGGATTCTCTTCACCCGTCCTGCCATCTGCCCAACCACCACTGGGTTGATGTCTTCCAGAAGGTTTATGCCGGGTAGCCAGTAGTGTGGGAGGTCTCCTTTCTCCAGATACGCGTGCAGGTGCTGAAGAAAGCCATGAAAGTGTTTTCCCAGTGAATACCTATCCCAGTAGTAAGGTTTCTCTTTTATGTAGTGCATGAAGGCCGTCTTCAAGTGGTATGACTCCAGTCGACCAAGAGATGACCTCTCCTTATTGACAATCGTTTTCAAGATTCTCAGGAGCTCGTGTCTGCAGCCGCTGTCTCTATCCATGTCACGCAGTAGTGCTTTTTCCTCCAGGGAGAACGACTGTCTCCATAGAAGGCCTGGACTAAAAACATATCTTTGCCCAGTGTAACGCTTGGGGACGAAATAACTTTGGGCTGACCCGGTTTGGAAGCAAGGGACCAGATCAACTGACAGCAAAAACTCAGACGTTTCCTTCTTGAAGATATCTAACTGGACGGCAGGTCCATCTGGTCCATGATAACGCACAGTCATCTCAATATCGGAACGTGAGTACCTCTTTTTGAAGTTTTCAACTGCTTTGACCACAAGACTGTAAAACCAGCCATTTCGAAGCCGTTCTGGGTTGATGTACCCTTCAGGCCCTGCATACTTGCGAAGGTTTGAGTCCTCTCTGGCCTTGAGTCGCACATAACCAGGGATATCGGTATCTTCAACCATGACTTCCGGATCACCCCAAAACCATGGCTTCGTTGTTTTCAGGACTACCATAACATCCACTTCATCTGCAGCTTCTGTTTTCAGTCTCTCATACACGCTACCAGTGTACTCCAGTCGCGAAATTTGAATAGAGGACATCTTTCGACAGTACGTCATGATCTGGTTCTCAACATAGTCCTTCACCAGATTTCTACTACGAGTCATGTCAGCTTCGGAGATCTTCACATTCTGCGCAGAATAAGCGCGAAGTTTCTTTGTTAGTGCATCTTCTCCAACCAACCAGCGCCACAGGAACATTATCTAATGGATGAATGAAATCAAGTTAAATTTTTGCGTGATTAAACATTCGAAAAAGCGTTATTAGCTCGAGTTGACTTGCACAGAGTGTGCTATGGACAAAAAAATCAAATCCAAGGAAGCACTTAAAGAAGCTCCAAAGTTCTTCTCTGGTATTGAACTGAAAAAAGAACACTGAGAATCGTATCTAAGATTTTTAAAAAGGTGTTGACGGGTCAACACCACTCCTGTACGGGTCGTGCGTGGTATTAAGCTCTAACTAGAGTGCCTTTGGGAGATTTCTACTCGCATGTTTGCCGCTTCCGTTTCGGTCTTTTCACCAATTTAACTTCTTGTATGATTTGCATGATGGACTGAACAATGCAACTGTCGAATGTTTTGTATTTTGATATCAAAGGTCATTTCTGGGTTACGAGTGCTGCTTTTATCCCCTGTTTATTTGACCTCTTGTTGTTTCCGTTTAGCAACCGTCGTTGTTCTTATGCACGTCGAGGCATTTTATTTGGTTTGGTTTGGCTTGTTTCAGTGCGTCAGGTGACAGTACAGCGTCTCTAGTTTGGATTTAAACTGTGTAATATTCTTTATTCTGCTGTTTTTGTATTGCCAGGCCCGGCCGGCTATTTGTTTTCGTAGCAAGATTTTGGGTGTCTTATCACGGCTATTTGTCTCTTGATTAGTCGATACGGTTATGTTTTTGTCATCGCTTCTTCCCGTTCTGAACTGTGAGGTTTGTATTTTCCCCCTGTAATGAAACTGTAGCTAGTCGGGAATTCTGCTCAGTGGCGCTTGCAATGGAGCTGTCTGTGTAACTTCAATTCATATCTCTCACAGCGGTCATCGCTGACATGACAGTTGCATGACCAGAAGTTATTTTGATTGGCTACTATTTGCGCCGAAGCGTCATGCTCATCGAGGGGCGGAATACTCGTCTCAATGCTTTCGTGTCAGGCTTTTCTTCCCTTTTTCTCTTTCTCTCTTCCCCCTCCCTCCCCCCTTCCCCCCGAAAAGCCTGATACTCAGGCTAAGCTTAAGTTTTAATCATTACTCGCGCAACAAACTATGTCGAACTCATACCTAAACGTTACTGGAAATCCACTTCAGAAAAAAAAAAGGTTTAATGGTCAATTTTTAATTAAAGTTTTCATTTGGGAAAGCTTTTTGTCTGTTTGTCTTTCTATTTTTTTTTCTTCTTATGAAACGAGGATACTTTGTAATCTTACACTTACTGACATTACAAAACCAGAATAAACTCAAAGGCTCCTATGAGCCAACTCGTGAATGCAGATGTTATTAGCCGGGTAACCGTATTAAAAGCGGTACCCCCATCAAACTAAGGTACAAGGATTCGTGGACGCCATGCCTCATTGCGGGAATGCATTATGTACATAACATTTGCTTGACGAGCAAAACAATTAAATGACAAGCGCACTCTGATTCCTTTCGATACGCGGTGCAACGCAAAGGTGGACGTACACGTTCCTTCGGTGGTTTACGTGCTTGCCAATTTTTTTCCTCGCGTCGTGTTCTTACCGAATGAAACTTAATACATGTGAACGTTTTTGGTTGCCTAGCACGTGACCAAAATCTTGTTGTTTTCGGTATGGTAATATTTCTTTCTACGTTCAAACGACGGCTTCTGTCAGCGTTTTGTAACATCGGAAGAAGCTTTCAATCTTGTTAAAGTTGCTATTTTGGCTTTATCGAAGTGAACGTGAATACAGTAATACCTCAAGCGTGGCGATGATTGTTGCTGTGCATTAGCAAACTTTCAGTGTTTAAGTTTGTTTTAGTGAATAGATTGTATCGCTCACACTGGACCCCGAATGAAATTTACTGCGAAGCTTAAATTTTCGTTTCCTATTTTACCCTTAGCCTGTGGGAAACATTTTCTCAGATGTACACCAGGGGCAGCCTCGTTTTGGTGCGAAGATTGTTTTCGTCCTATACATTGTAACGCCATAAAATTAGTTATCATTCACAACTCTGGTAGAAGTCTTGAACTCGTGGATTTCTTGGCATCTTTTAGGTTGATGTTGATTACATTAAGGATTTTCTTGAAATGTTCGTCTTAAGTATGCCCTTTCTATCACATTTACACTGAAATGATTTTTTGTGTACAGTCAACTCTCGTCTTGCGGACACTTTTAATTGAGGGAAACCAATAGGTTTTTCGGGATCCAGGATTTGGTATTTTTAAAGGTCGGGATTCGGGATTTTAGCGGAAAAAAGCGACGATATCTGGGATTAGAATTAGATACAGGAGGCGAAATTTGACGATTTTACAAAGCGGGATGCGGAAAATGTCACTCTAAAGAAACGAGATCCAGGAAGTACAGTGTCGAAAATGTACAATGAATATCTAGTTATCACCGTCCTGGACGAGAAAATAAATTTACGGATAAAAATTTCTTCAGTGCTCCCTAAGACCTGTAGTTAACTTGAGCCGATAAGTAAACAAATGCCACAGAGCTAGCATACACAACGGCATAGAGGAAATAATTCAAACGGCTCCGAATGATAAGAAAACCTCCATTCGGTCAGTACAGTTTCGTTCATGATCAAAATCAAAAGGTCAACAGAGAGATCTCCCCACATTTTGATCGAAAAGGAAATCTCTTAGAAACTACTCAGGAAAGAACTTTATCCAGAAGTCTAAGGTACATCAAGCAACCAGCGGGAATCGTGTTTGGCCTATCACCTTTTCAAATATCTGTTGCAGTCTCACGTTGTGGTGCGTGAGTAGCAATGCTCTTCAGACTTTGATGGCCATTATCCCTGACTGAAAAGTTTTCCAAGGATCAACGCTGATAAGAAAGGCAGCCCTCACCATTCAATTGAGAGAAAAAAGAAAAAAAAAAGGAAAAAGAACAAACTCTAAAGAGAATCGACGTGATTCGCGGGAAACTTGAAAACGTCTTAAATGAGCGATGTCACGGCGTCGTCATGGTGGAAAGAAATAGAAGGAATAATCTTACAGCTAATTTCTCGCGTGACCAAACACCAGCGGAAAGATCAGTGCTCAGATTTGCAGTGGGAATTTACATCCAACTGAAAATGCCTTTTTTCGTCGAGGTAAGGGGCTTTAAAAAAATTATGACCTGACCGGGATCGGGATTGGGCTAAAACAGCCGTCGGGATAACGGGATTGAGGGAAAATTTTGTCCGGGATGGCGGGATTGAAGAACCCTATTGGGGAACCTTGGTTTTGCCATCCAACATGGCCGCCATATTGGATCTCTTTGATCTAGGGATTGGTTGTAAACCACCTATTACGGACTCTCGCCATTAAGGGTGTCTGCAATAGGGGAAGTTGACTGTATTCCGTATTTTACCTGAAGCTACTTAGATTAAACCAGGGAATCTCCTAGAAATTTGGCAACCACGAGAAGTCAACAGCCGTGATGTGGCGATATCTGCGATGTACTAAATCATGCAAAAATCATGAAAGATTCTCACTTTTCTTTTTCAGTGTTACTGAAAGGAAAGTAAAGAAAAAAGCAGTCCACGTCAGCTAAATAACTCACCAGATTCAGGATATAAAAAGCTTGAGTTCGTGGAACAATTGTGAATAAAGCAAGAGGTGTATGAGCAGTGAAACAAGGTAATAAATTTTATCGCTTTAACCAATCATACTCTTCAGAGTACTCAATTGCTACTTCCGGTTTTTCTCAGAAAAAACTTGCAACATTAAACTATTAAACGAAGTACAAATAGACTAAATTCCCTGGCTTCACCTGTCTGTCTCGTGTTTGCATGTGATATCAATTCTGCTTACTTCGACAGTGTTTTCATAGTAGAATATAAACGACCCTTATTTGTCCACTCCTCACCGCCGGAACCGACTTCCGAATTTCTCGGAAGTCAAAACCACGTGACAAAGGAAGAAAAAGGTTGAAAACAAAAGAAGGGAAAATACCTATTTCCTCACAATTTAAATAACAATTTTACTTTCACTTTTGGAACGTTGTCTTGTACAGTTATTTTATCTATTGGCGGAGAATTAATAACAGTTGGAGACGGAGAAGAGAAAAATTCGTGGTTCAGGAATCGACGGTGAGTATAATTAAAAGCGCTCAATACATGTGTAGAGAATATGCGGCTTAAATTTACAGATCGACGAAACGTGAATCTTTCTCAAAATATTAGACAGAAACAAAAATACTCATGCTTCTTGGCGTTAGTTTGAAAGAGCAATGATAATTTAATAAGAGAAATAACTCATGATATTACTCAATGATAACTAGCTATAACTCGACATTTTGTCATAATGCAAATATCGCAAGCTTTATGTGTCAGGTAAAAATAAACAGAGGCCTTCAACCTCTCTTGAGATAAATCATTGGTTCAGGCTGACTAATTTACACATATCTTTTATGGAAGCCTTAGGCCATTTCTCCGAAATATTGCCTGTCTTTTCAACTTAATTTCCACAAGAAAAGAGTGGCTTGTTAAAAAATTATAATTGAGAATGGAAAGTGAAAATTTGTTGGGTTCCCCTTTCGAAGAATTAGCAACTGACTTCCGGTCGCAAACTATCTATTAAGTGAACTAGGGAGATACCCCAATTTGAGAAGTCATCTTTCACTTTCTACAAGTTCATGACTAAAACAAGTCGAGTCCAGTTGATGGCTGACCACATCAGGAACTGTAATAGCTGGTAAAAAAAAAATCAGAAATGCCATGCTTTGATATGCTGATCATTTTCACGGCAAGGTACAACCAATGAAATTTGAAATGTTTTTGTACAAAGTGTTTTAGAGTTTTAGAGTTAGTGTTTTAGAGGGAGCAGGGATGGCGCAGTGGTGAGAGCACTCGCCTCCCACCAATGTGGCCCGGGTTCGATTCCCGGTCTCGGTGTCATATGTGGGTTGAGTTTGTTGTTGGTTCTCGTCCCTGCTCCGAGAGTTTTTCTCCGGGTACTCCGGTTTTCCTCCCTCCACAAAAACCAACATTTCCAAATTCCAATTCGACCTGGAAACAGTGGAGAGAAGAGCCACTCCGTGGATTCCACTGAAATTCCTATTTATTTATTTATTTACTATTTATTTAATAAGCCTCGGTATCTTTTAAACGTTTTTATATTAAATTTTATAACTACAAAAGCAAAAACCGAAATAGACAATTTGCATAAACTAATTTTTAGAAAGAGTAACATTATGAATTAAGCTACCGTTGATTTCTCCGTAAGTTATGGTCTTCAAGAAAATGCTGTTTGAATCAATTCTCAGTCAAATACTGACTTTGATCTTACCCCCAAGCTATGTATCTGCCCTTTCTAATCTTTTGGCTTGGTGACAAATAACAGATTTTTACATAATTTTTTTTGTACCTGATACATACTAACATGCATCAAATTGTCACAGCGACAACTTTTCACACAGACTACTGCATTGGATCTAAACATAATTATAACATTTTTATTATGTACATTGTGTGCAGGGTAAGTGGTTTGAGGCTACGCTAGGTTGGTCTCTTCATTGCTGTGTTGTTTCCTTAGACAAGAAACTTTGCTCCACATTGTCTCTCTTCACCCTGAGGGTGTTACCCTGTGATGGACTAGCATCCCATCCAGGGGGGAGTAGCAATACTCCTAGTTGCTTCACGCTACAGAAATCAGTGCAACTTTACCTTACCTGATACATAACAAAGTTGTCAGCGATGCTTTTCACAAACACTACTACTGTATTGGATGTAAATAATTAACATTTTTATTTATCGCCATTTCCAGCCTTGTAATCATGCTTCAAGCAAAACAAAGTGGCTGTGACAGAACTCTTCTCACCCAACAACTGCGCCGATACTCTGCAGACCATGTGAAAATAACCAAAGAAGATACAGACCAAGCTAAACGCCTGGTGGACAATTACATCAAAGGCAAAATTCTGTCCTACATCAACGATAATTCTCCCCTCCCCATCAGTAAGCAAGAGTACACTGGGAGCTTGTATGAGAGGCTCAAAACTGAAGCAGCTGATGAGGTTGATGTAATGGTTGTGCTACAGACAGCCAAACAGGAGGTAACAAAAGAAGATTGTGGAGTCCCTGGGTTTGTACTGCTTAAAGTGGCACAGGACTCCCCACTGAAGAAGTACACCAATGTAGATGGGTATATTCTCCCACAAAAGCTGCGAGCCAGTTGGTTTTTCGGCCTTGTTCAAAAGGCTGTGAATGAGCTTAAAGCTAACAATCCTGCATTACCTGTCGAGCTGGAAGTGCGTGCACATGGCCCAGCAGTGCAACTAGACATCACGGACCAGACAACAGGGAAGAAGCTATCAGCTGACCTAGTTCCCACCTTTCAGCTCAGCACAACAGATTACTTTGTCTCAAAGTCTTACACTGGCAAGAAATCCCCACCCTGCGACTCCAACCTTCTCTGGCGGCAGTCATTCTCTCTGAAGGAGAAAGCAAGATTACAAGAGATGGACAAGGAGGATCATGGCTGCAGACATGAGCTACTCAGAATTGTTAAAACCATAATCCGGGCGGAGACTACTTTTGCTAAACTGACCAGCTATCATTTGAAAACAGTTTTTCTTCATTACAATCCCAGCCCAAGACTCCATTGGGGCGCAGATAAGTTAGGGGAGAGATTTCTTGAATACATGGAGATGCTGTACACAGCCTTGGAAAGGCAGTCCCTTGATCATTTTTGGGTGTCAGGAGTCAACCTGTTGGACAACATACAAGAAAAAACACTGGAAAACATGGCTGATCGCTTGCGGCGGATTTTGGACAGTGACAAGGAGAGAAGTAAAGTCCTTAAATGTCAAAGTAAGATATACAGTAAATTAAAGTAGAATGCATGTGATTTAGTTACCCACTGCATAACATCAGCTTTTTATGTCCCCCTACTCACTACAGTGGAACCCCACTTTATGGACACTGGCTTAATATGAACACTTGCTTATCACAGATAGGCGTGTTTGTCCCAACAAAAAGCCCATATATTTTCTCTTACATTAGCCCACTTAATACAGACAATGGACACTTTATTGTGACCCTAGTGCCATGCTCTCAAGACTCATACAGAGTTAACCTCGTTTAATGGATATCTGCACACTGTATAAATTATAATTAGTGCAACACTGTTTGAATGAGCGTAAGGTTAATTTTATTTCTCCATTCTGAACTAAATTTACAACTAAGACATTAAACATTGTGCTGCTGCTTTTAAATTATATGCTTTTAGTCCTTGTATTGATAAAAATGTGTCTGATGTTTATTCCAAGAGGCCACTTAATATGGACACCTGGATAATGCAGACACTTTTGCTTGTCTGTTTGGCATCTGTATTAACTGGATTCCACTGTTAGTAGTAATTGACAATAAAATGGATAATGGTGGTGGCCAGGGCAATAGGGCTCAACACCCAGAAGAAGAGGGAGAGGGAGGTCTGTGGGAGTGAGGACACAGAGGCCTGAGGAAGGGGTGCAAGGAACTGGTGGGAGATGGAGTGGTACCATCTTAGATAAGTGCAGTACATATACAATAAGAAAAGAGGGGGTGGGTGGGTAAGGAAAAACAGTGACAAATCTCAGATAAGGCTAGTATTTGTGAAACCCCCAGGGGGGTACACGAGAAAGTTTTATACAGGGAGGCTTCACCCCAAGGTTCAACCCCTTACCCAGGTCCTTGCCTCTGGAATTCCTTGCCCACATGTATAACCAATGCAAGTTCCCTTAGAATATTTCATAAAACCCTTAAGACCTCTATACTTAATTATTCTAATTAATTACCTGCTTTGCCACAAGAGGAAATACTTTTTATAAAAATATATTCTTAATTCTGTCTGTAATTGTGTTTTGTTTCTGGGGTCATCCACTAGATTAGCCCTGCTATTTGGATGATCCCAACTCGCTCTATTTTGTTATAATTTTACTTTCCTTAGTTGAACTCTGTTTTAGTTGCCAGTATGTAAATTTAACCTATGTCATGTAAAACTGAGCGGAGTTATATAAATCATCTTGTCTTGTCTTTCCTTTAAATTATATTCCATTTTTGACAGGATAGGTAACCCTTTCACATACCTACAGATTGAAGAAACACTTGTCTATCTTTTTTTGCTGGGTCTATTCGGCCAGATGTTTTGAAAGGCCCTTCAGTGGCAGATGTATCAATATTTTCTGGAACAACACATTGTGAAAAATGTCTTGCATCACACATCATATAATCATTTTATTTTCTAATTAGTTTCAGTGCCACTTGCCACAAATGGAAAGAAGACACCTGAAAGCTGTTCCATCGCAACACCTGGCCAGTGTAAACAAAGTCTGTCCAGTACACCTCAAAGTCCAACAGATCAGCTGCAGCTCCTGAGAAGATTCCTGGACCAACTGGGTTCAGTGCTTAGTGAAGAGATTAAGTGGTCTAAAGAGGTGATTGACAAGTATTTCAAAGATAGAGCACTGAAGCACTGCCAGGAAAAGTCTGCTCTGATAAGCAAGTTTGAATATGGTGGCAGTTTGTATGAGAATCTAAAAATCCAGGGTGCTGATGAAGGTGATGCTAACATCCATGTTGTGTTGAAAGTGAAAAAGAGTTTTGTCACTTTCGATGCGAAAGAAGATGGTTACGCCCTCATTAAGGCTGTAGAAGGTTCCCCATACAAAGAATATGCAAATGAAGAAGGCCTCTTAATGCCACAGAAATTCAAAGTCTGGCTCTTTAAACTAGTAACTTCTGCTGTACAAGATATAGGCAGCAAGGTTTCATCTGTATCCTTCAAGGTTTCTAGTTGCAGCGCAGGTGTTAAAGTCACAATCAGTGAGTCATCTAAGTCACTGGAAGTTCAACTTGTCCCTGCATTTCAACTCAGCAGTGATGAGTTCTTCATTGCAGCACCTCAACATGGCCATCTCCCAGGTAAGGAGTAGAAAGGGTTAATGTTGGTGGAAATTAAGGGTTAGTGTTAGTGGAAAGGGTTAGTGTTAGATATTCAGAGGGGGCACACCCATATCCCAGGGTGGGTACCCCCGCCCCCCCCCCCCTCCATATAAGCCATATGGGTAAGTGTGGCGTCAAAGGGTATGGTTTTTGAGCCGTTTGGGTCTGAGATAAGGTATTGATTATAACCATTCTGGCCTGAAAGTCTGAAAACTGGTATGAATTCAAGAGACCTGGTCTGAAAATGGGTTTAGAGGCCAAGTACCATGTCTGTAATAATTACAGACATGGTACTTGGCCATGGTACTGTGTTATCGGCGAAAAAACATTTAAGAAAATCAATATACTTATCCGGCCCGGTAAGTTACCAGGACTTTTGAGAAATGGACCCCAGGGGCCCGTTTCTCGAAAGACCCAGTAACTTATTGCCCGATAAGTGTCTTTGGTGCCGATAAATGTTTCCGAAATGAAGTCAAGTTTTGTTAGCTTTGAATATCAAATTTAAAAATCTTATAATTCTATGAACACATTAGCCAAGAACAATGTCTGTGATCACTGTGTAATTGGTGAAAAAAACATTCAAAAAAAAAATACTTATCGGGCCCGGAAAGTTACCGGGACCTTTGAGAAACGGGCCCCAGGTCTGAAATGGAGTACTGGAAAATTACATATTTTGTTCTGTTTGCCATGATCTTCCCTTTAGTTAGTTAAATCACAGTTCTAGGCAGCAAAATCCCATCTGACCCCAGTTTCTTGATTTTGTTTAGTTGATTAATGTTGCAAAGACATAGGGGATGTGGCAGAGTTTGAATAGGGTATTGTTAGCTTTGTTTCCAAGTTCATTAACAACAATAGATGGCTTGAGTTGTCACAAGTTTTCTGAATCTCAAGGAAGTCATGCAAGCTTAAATCTCCTGAGCTTCAGTAGTAACAGGAACCAGAAACACTTTAACGATGTGTACAAGGTGACTAGGAATTCACTGCAATTGAAAACCATGCAGAAAAGGCATAATGGTGGATGGTTGGGTGCAGCACATTTTTTAGGCCTTTTTTTTTAATGTAACTGACAGTTCTTTTAAATTCATATTATTTTCACTAGGGGCAGACATTGACACAGCATGGGCCAAATCATACACGTTCATACAGAAGTCCCAACTCAAGGACATGGACAAAGATCATGGCTGCCGTCACGACTTATTTAAAGTGATACACACAATTCTCAGACGTGAGTCAACATTCTCTCGTCTACCATCTTCCCATCTGAAAATGGCTCTTCTCTGGTACAATCAAAGAAATGGTGACTGGAGCAAAGATAGGCTTGCTGAGAGGTTCACAGAGTTCATGGGGTTTTTACGAGATGCACTTCAAAGCAAAGCTCTGAAGCATTTCTGGATTAAGGATCTTAATCTGCTATCGGATATTTCAGCAAGCACCCTCGAGAATATGCACACAAGGTTGTCAAGAATTCTTAGCAGTGAGCAGGAGAGGAATAAAGTGTTAAAAGTAGAACAACAGGGATAGATGAAGGAAAGTGCAGTGTAACAAATTATACAAATGAACTGGGACTTCCACTTTTAGAGAGAAACTCTCCTGACAGACACTGACCTTTTGAACTTCAGAAGGACTAACCTGTGTGCCTTCCTGAACTCCACAAAGTAAACCACTTGTGAACATTATATAAAACTATTACTGATAGTAAATAAATTATTATTTTGTAAGCAGAAATGTGTGTTACTTCACACTTGCTAGTCAGACTGGCACTATTAATAATAATATTAATGAACAAATTATTGTTCATTAAACAAAGCTAAGTTTGATTAAGTTTGATTGGGGAAATGGTTACATCAACCAAAATGAAAGAATTCTTCGCATTGCTATGAACACAGATGTCCTGTCTAGCACTGAGAGCAAATTATGTAACCTCTGTACTAAAAACTAAATAACTAAAAAGCAATTACTTGAAAATAAAACTCAAGAACATGTATTGACTAGCTTTGCAAAAAAATGGCTGACTCAGAACTTTACCCAGAGCAGTGACTTGAAGCTACACAACAACTGAGTCATATTCTTTGAGATCTTCTGACACATCATTTCTTTAATATTATTAATATTTTTTCTTGAAGTGAAGGACAGAGCTCTTTCAGTTTACTGTAAGTTACAGCTGATGTATGTACAAGTTTAGCATGGATGTAGGATCCAGACTCCTGTAGTTTCCTTGAATATCAGATCTCTGGGCCCCTAGAAATCGGTTAAGGAATCAAACCATTTAACTAGTACAAATTAAAATACATCCCAGACACAAATCTGAAGACTATCAAGCTTCAAAAGAACCATTTTCCTTGAGGAATGTTGCACAGTTATTATGTTACTCCAGACAATTCATGGCTGACAAAAATACCTCTGACAATTATTCTATTGAAGGCCCCACTGAAATTGGGGTGCAAGTGGCAATTTGACTTTTAGAGTCCAAATTCCTCCAAAAATGCTCTACTTTAATTTGGCATACAGATGTGTTATCAGATTAGAACCTTTGTTTAGCTCTAGACAGAGGGGAAAAGAAATTACTTCTGAGAATGATGCAATATTCAGTGAATGACACAGGCATAACCGAGTGCTTCTATCAGGAGTCAAAGCTAAGACCTTTGATTACTAGTTCGGATGCTCTACCACTGAGCTACAGGAGACTTCTGGGAGCTAAGGACATTAAACTATGTTCCTGGGACAAACATCCTGCATACTGCTAGGACTGGAATGTCAATGTGTGGCATTATGTGCAATGAAATAATTTATGTGATGGAATATTTTAAGCCTGGTGAATAAATGAGAATGATGTATTATTCAATGAATGACACGAGCACACTCGGAAAAAAGAAATCCGAGTGCTCCTATCAGGAATCAAACCTAAGACCCTCCGATTACTAGTTTGGATGCTCTACCACTAAGCTACAGGAGACTCAAGGACTCCTGTCCATTGGTTCATATTTTAAGCTGAGTCATAAGCTCACTTGGCAAAAACCAATGCTTAAATCACAGCATAAATATGGAACAAGCAATCTGACACAACAACCTGGCATTCTACCTGCCACATTAGAACAAATTTGGAGAAAGATTTGGATGCTAAGGCCAGCAGATCATCACTTGTGCCCTTTTCCCACCGGCCCTTCAATAATAATATTGACGGGCCTGATTTGACTTTGTATAGGTATTGAGGTTAAAATACAAGCAGACTGTATGGTTAAGGTGACAATTCTAAGTACATATAATTGAACTGCTGATTATTGCGGCAAAAATATGAAGCATTGTGGAAAATTCTTATTATTTTTATTTATTTATTTATTTTTTTTTGGTGGAACTACTTATTGTGAACCTGCTTTTTCCCACTCAATCTAAAAAGGAAATTTTAAAATGTCACCCTAACCAGGTTATTGTACTTTTCAGCTGAAACACTAACCGGCAAAAAGAGAGTACAGTGTACTGTATCATTTGCCTAGACTAATAAGGAAGTGTTTTTGTGTGGTTTATGACTATGCAGGGTAAGCAGATCTTAGTAAGGGCTATTGAAATCCAGAAAGAAAATTGGGGGTAACCATGCATTTTTAAGAGATAATTAAGCAACAATAATATTATTCTAAAATCAGTAAAATACAAAGCAATGTATGGCATTGTTCTCCAAATTGAAGCTTTATTATCTCTGAAAAATGGATGGTTACCCCCAATTTTCCTTCTGCTTTCTCAGCATAGTTTTAAACCACACAAAAATATCGCTGTATTAGTAGGCACCACCCATAGGAAACCCGAGTATCTTGAGATGCGCAGAACGTATGCGCAATAACAAAAGTAAGCACCATCCTTAAATAATAAAAAAAAAACAATCTGCCCAATTTCCAACCAGACAGTGGAATAGTTACAATTTTATACTTTTTTTAAAGGATACTCTCCACCAGGAATAAGCTGGAAGAAGAAATAAAAAGGGAACATTAACAGATACTTCTCAATCAACAACATACTGACTCTGAAGTTCAACATTCAATCAATCATTACTTTTTTTTACTGCTGTCAATGGCCATTTTTATACTAGAGGATGCATTATCCATCTGGACAAACTTGGACAAACATGCATCTTGAACAACACACAATCATGGAAGATAGTTTGTCCGGACGCATAATGCTTCTTGTACCCATCTTTATCCCAGAGATGCATAACCAGACAAACAAAAAATGTTTGCCCAAGTTGGTCCAGACGAATGATGTGTCCTCTAGCACAAAAACAGCCAATCAGTGCAGCAGACCTCCCAGAAAACAAGGACGTTTGGCTCAATGGGTTCAACATTCAAGCACTGCAATTGGCTAATTTTGAAACACTTTGTCAGTTTCTACCTTTTTTGCGGTCAATCGGTTGTTCACCATAATGATTGACAGCAGTAAAACACATCGCTAGTTGGGTTTTGTAGTTCAGAGTTCGCATGTTATAAAAGGTGCGATAAGTCAATGGCGTTGAGCAAAAGTTTCCAATTTGATCATTGGCATGTGATGTGAAACAAAATAATGTAAAGCTAATAATTATTAAAATATAAATGTTGACAAAAATCAAACATTTAGGTATATTAAATACTTAATATTCTGCAAGTCTTGAAAAAGTTTCATGTGGCTGCGCCTCGTTTTTTCTACCTACTTGTCAGTGTTTGGAAATCAAATGGAACACTTTACCTCGTGTTTTCTGTATTTTCATAAAATAGTACTTTCTAAACCCTTAATTAGATTACCATTGTAATGTTGTTTCCATTCAAGAGAATCTGGTCGAGTTTAGTCATTCTCCTCCCCTCCGGTGTATTCTCACTGTTAAAATCAATATGCAAATATTCAGACAAATTGTTCTACTTATCTCCACAGATACATGTCCAAATTATTAATAGTATTCCACTTTGCAATATAATAATAATAATAATAATAATAATAATAACTAATAAATCTTTATTAACATATACCAAGCAGCTGAAATTGTTATTTACAAGTTAAAAGTTAAGAAAAGAACTAATAATAATAATAATAATAATAATAATACTAATAATAACGATAATAATAATAATATTTCATACTTACAACACTGTTACGTCTTCTAAAACAATGTCTATGAATGAATCAAGGATTTGAATAACATAAAATTTTCTGTAACAAACATTTAACCTAAACATGAAAATATGCCACTGGGCCAAGTGGTTTGGGCATCGGACAGTTGTAAATTAGGTCCCAGGTTCAAATCCCATTCAGACCACTTCAATTTGTTTCACAGTTGCCCTGTTCTCAAATCTATAGTCATATTGCTACTGTATGTTAATAGCCAACTGGCCTGCCACCAGCCTGTTGGGATTTTTAGCAAAATTATGTTACACTGTCAGGTATGTTCAGTTTGTACTATCTCTTTCAGTGATTTACATAGTGTCTCCAATTACATGTAGTACTGCAGAACTAAACACTTTGACACTTTAATAAATTGGACATACAGTACTGTACATTGGCCACATTTCCCTTTATCATCAAGAAATAAATTATTTTTTATAAAAACATAAATACAGCTTCAGATGGCAAGGATACTGACATAGTCATCAAA
Source organism: Pavona decussata (assembly GCF_977016875.1). Taxonomy (NCBI): domain Eukaryota; kingdom Metazoa; phylum Cnidaria; class Anthozoa; order Scleractinia; family Agariciidae; genus Pavona; species Pavona decussata. The sequence goes on along the minus strand of NW_028145515.1, from coordinate 2,375,194 downwards.
ACCCAAAAGTATTCCCACAATTTCTTTGTCACTTTTCATAACAATGTGAATGCGAGATCCAATGCACTTGTCTATTAACTCTGTAAAAAGAGGCAAACAGACATCGCAGCTGTCATTAGGGGCCATAACTGTGTAACAACTGAACACAAAAAATTGGATCTTGGTACTTGAATTGATGTTTGTACATTGTAGGCTAACTCTGACCTTCCCTAGGTACACGCATTTAGATGTGATGAATTTCTTTGTTTCTGGGGTTACGTTTATTTGAATGAAAGCTTATTCAGGTGAAACATCCTATTTCTCAGTATTGTGGCAGTGACCTTTTGCTCTGTGGATCTACTATCTCATTTATGCTCTCCACAGGGGCAGTTAATCGATAATTTATTGTCTTTAATTTGCTGGTGAACTTATCATTGAAACAAAGCCCACAGCACTGTGAGGTGAAAATCATGAGGTGGTCAAATGCCCAGGAAGGACAACGTTGAACAATGCCCCACTAAAATTAGGGGGAGGGGTGGGGGACGTGGTGGGGGTGGGGGGTGGGCACTGCTGGTATTGACTGATCCATAAGTACTCTGAAGGTTTATCTAAGAGAGTTTTGTAAGGTTGAAGATTGTGTTTTAAACTATGCAGTCTAGCTTCAATTCCCAGTCACTTGTTTCCTTTCACTAAGATAGCATTGATAAAAGTTTCCATTTTAAAAACTTATCGCAACTTAATAGTTTCACTAATAAAAACTAATTTAAGTACGCTGATAAAATGAAAACTCGAACCGCAGAATTTCATCTGACAGCTACGTTAATCCAACGTTTGGCACGTGCAAGAGCGGAGGTAGGAAGCTAAGTTTCAGCGCTTCGTTGGATTTCTTTGTAATTAACACGACTAACTTCTCGAGCTTCATCTATAGCGATTTTCTTTTCGAATCTACAAGTAATTCCAACAAAATAAAACGAAAAAGGACGAAAACTTACCGAGTGGAAGTAACTGAGATTCGTTTCCCGCGGCCGCCATCTTGTTTTGCACGTATATGACGTACTTTGCGTTTGAAAGCAAAGGTTCTGGCCAAAATATAGCAGGCTCTACTTCTGTTACAAAAGTCGAAAAGAAACCAAGTTGAAATAGACATGTAAATCTTTTTCTGGTAGTAATTGTCGGAATATTTCCCTGGTTTGGAAAACCTACCAACGTAATGGCAGGGGCAGCTCTTAAAAGACTTATGGCTGAGTATAGACGTAAGTAAAGTCGAGCAAGGTAACTTGCTAGTTGGTTTAATTTGAAGTTAGCTCAACGCAACATCACGTAAGCTTAATCGTATAAGCTTAATGTTCACCTCGGTGTAAGAACCTGACAGATTTTTTCTCTGTGTTGTGTGTTATTGTTTTCCTTCCCTGTATTGTTTTGATGTTTTTGTCTCCTTCGTTTTAAGTCAGCTGTGAGTTTTACGTACAGGTTCTTACACCGGCCGAGGTAAAACCGTTGAAATGCCTACATAATAGAGGCAACGTTTTATCTTTATTACAATTCAAGGGCAAAAAAGAAGTTCATACAGTGAATTAAACAGAGCCATAAGGATAGCCTACAAAAGAGTCGGAGACCCCATACACGGCAGACCACATCTATCTACAACGTTTTTTTCATGTTTTACTTTAAAACCAACTAAGAAACGTGTTTTCTCCACATACGGTTAATCCTTCAGAGAGGCACCCAAACTATACAAATGCACCTGAAATTGTTCAGCGAGGTAAGGAGATCGATCTTAGAAAAAAATTCCTACCATGGGAATGGAGGGATGGATATGGTTTTGGTACCATGGGATGGGAGAGGATGATTATTTTCTGGAACTGCACATTTTTGTTCTGTTTTTTGAAATCTAATGATCTACTGTTTTGATTTGTTTCTCTTTTCATAGAGCTGACCCTGAATTCCCCAGATGGTATTTTAGCAGGTATTTTGTATATACAGTACTGTTGTAGTGTGTAAACATAAATTAATATTATGTAGCCTACAAGTACCGAATCTTTCTCCTATGAGCAATAGAGTGTAAAGCAGAACATGCAATTCAAAACAACCACTGAAGGTAATTTTTTGTCGTCAGTGACAACTTCACAACTAACCCTTCAGTTAGTAACTGTCAGGTTTTTGGTCCGAAGGCTAGGTTGGTAACTTCATTGCTGTGTTGTTTCCTTAGACAAGAAAATTTGCTCCACATTGTCTCATCGGCTCCTGACATTGTCTTTCTTCATGCGGGTGTATAAATGGGTACCGGCAGTCTGCTGGGGGTAACCCAATCTTGTACCCAGAATCTTCAGGCTTTTTGGTCAGCGGGGCAATGCTGGAAAGACTCTGGGGACATTGAAAAAATGCAAATTTTTTGATCGTCTGTTCCATAACGATTTCCATTGTTTTACTGCAGAAATCCTGTGGTAATAAAATTCGATGTCCCCAGAGTCTCTCTTGGTGACTAACTGCTGGCCAAAGAGCCTGGGAACTCTGGGCACGAGATTGGGGAAACCCTATGGGCGAGCATCCCACCCAGGGGGGAGCAGCAATACTCTTAGTTGATTGACATGCTACAGAAACCGGGTCAATGAGTTCAAGCCGTGAGGGCTCATTGTGTGGCTTACCATACTTTTTAGGTCAGCAGGAGCAAAATTTTAGTCACCATGGTACGTATAAGGATTCCAAGAGGGTTGATTAAGTGCAGAAAACACATATATTTGGTTTCCACAGAAGCCAAAGGCGGTCATTTATAAGTCATCCAAGCTCTTAGTGTGTCAATGAAATCATTCAATTTAGTCACTCAATCAATAAGATGTTTGAGCCTTTTGCTTCTTTATTAACTAAAATATTCACAACGATGTATTATTTAGTAAGTGACACAGGCATACTCGGAAAAAAAAAAATCTGAGTGGGAGACCTCTGGGAGCTAAGGCTCCCACAAGTCTCCCATAGCTTACTGAATAATGTATCATTCTCATTTATTCGCCTAGACTTAAAGTTTTCCATCATATTTATTCCATTCACAATGATCTTTTTTGTTTTGAAGTATTTGGGGCAAATTGCTCTCCTCATTGTAGAGAGATGGCTCATCGATCATTTTGTTTTTTTAATTTTGCTAGGTCCACTTAGTGAAGAGAACTTCTTTGAATGGGAAGCTTTAATAACGTAAGTCTCAATTGCCATTGCCAAATTGCTAACCTGCTAACATCTTGAATTTGTGAACGCCACTTTGGGCGTGATGCTCAACGAATTGGCCTACAAATTCTGAAGGTCTCTGAAGAGTCTCTTGGCCGACACGAAACGCCGCATCAGACCAGCCACAAACATTTCACAGTCAAGTATTTGACAATTTTTCAATAATAATTATTGAATTGTATCAGAAATTTAAATTTAAAATTGAATTTTTAATTTAAATTATTAAAAGGGACTGAGAGAAACTGATGGTTGTGAGAGGTGTGTCCACACTTCCTAAGGATTTATCAAAAATCACAAATTATTATAGATTAAGCAGAAAAACTAACGCGGAGAGATTTCGACGTTTCGATGACATCCTGTCATCATCCTGTCATCATTATCATTCAGATTGATAATGATAACAGGATGTCATCGAAACGTCAAAATCTCTCCGCGTTAGTTTTTCTGCTTAATTCAATAACAAAAGTCAATCTTATACGTAAATTATTATAGAAGAGAGAAAAAACAAGGGAATTTATCCATTAAACTGAGATGTTTAAACAATGAGCCATGTGGTAATATTGTCTTGCTTGATCTACTGTTAAACATACACTGTACTCATTGGTAATATACTGGTAAAGTGTTTAAATTGAGCTTTTTCATATCATAGTGTACAAAATACATGCCTGCATTATAAACTTAACCGACATGTATACATGTACATGTTTACATTACAGAGGGCCTGAAGGGACCCCATTTGAAGGGGGTTTATTTACCACAAGGCTGGTGTTCCCACCTGACTACCCTCTGAGTCCCCCAAAGATGAGGTTTGTCTGTGACATGTTCCATCCTAATGGTAAGTTGGAATAGTCTGACAAATTGCCTTCATCTACCTTTAAAAGTCCATTGAGCAGTTCCAGAAAATATCCATACTACCCTCACAGAGGGATTTTTTGTTTTGCACCCCTTCTCTCCCCAGGAAATTCCAGTTTAGCTTCATACTTTGCTTCTAAAATTTTGACTTTTAAGTCTCCCCCCTCCCCACTAGGAATTTCTGATGACCTACCTTGGGGTGGGTATGGATTTTTTCTGGAACTGCACATTTTATTTTAATTACAACATACTTGTTGTAATTATTACAACGTACAAGAACAGATAACCGAACATTGGACAAACAGCGTTATGTTCTGTATGCCCCAGGGACACTCAAGGAACTGAGGAAGACCAAGGCAAGATGGAGGGACGACTTAGATAGTTTCCTAAAACACTGGCACTGTATGCGTGTCTTGCAAAATGTGGTCCAGTGGAGGGTTTCAATGGGGAAGGCTTATGTCCAACGACGGACTTTAGCGGCTGAAACTACTACTACTACTACAACATACAACCCCTTGATTGATTTGCTATTCAATAGCTTTGGCTTTACAACACTCAGTGGTAAACCACTCTAATTATAATAATTGTAATTTCTTGTCTCTGCTTGGTAGTGTACCCTGATGGTCGAGTGTGCATCTCCATACTTCATGCCCCTGGTGATGACCCTATGGGATATGAGAGCAGTGCCGAGAGATGGAGTCCTGTGCAGTCGGTTGAAAAAATCCTTCTGTCAGTTGTCAGCATGCTTGCAGGTAAGCACCTGGTTCCCTTTTGCCTGATCAATTTCTTCCATCTTGAAAAAGAAAGTTGCATAATGTGTCGTGCTTAGCCATTGGCAATTTTTTTATGTCACACATAAACATTAAAAACCTCCTTAATGTTTATATTAAATTGAAATTTTTATTTGAAGTTTGAAAATACTTTCCAACTGTTTGTTTTTGCATGGACAGCATATACATGTAAGCATTAATTATTATATTTTTAAAAGTCACACCTTCTGACCCAGTCTGCAAGAGAGCAAATATCCAACATATATGATCAACACATGCTCAATGCAGGGTTTTTAGCATTTTCAAATTCTTTTTAATTTACGTTTAAGCATGGAGGCGCTGTAGTGTAGTGGTTAGTGTGTCAGACTTTTCGATCGGAAGATCACAGAGCTGATGGTTTGAGGCTGTAGGTTGGTCGCTGCATTGCTGTGTTGTTTCCGTAGACAAAGGACTTTGCTCTGGACACATTGTCTCTCTTCACCCAGGTGTATAAATGGGCACCGACAACATACTGCTGGGGGTAACCTTGCAATGGACTAGCATCCCATCCGGGGGTTGTACATGTAGCAATACTCCCAGTAACTTAATTTGTGCTACAGAAAACCATGTTAAGCTCTCTAGTGCTGTGTGGGCCACTTAGGTTTGTAGTGTGACTTCATCTTACCTTCTGTGTGGACAGGTGGAACTAACTTGTGTGGAGGGATAAAGAAATACTTTTCCATGCAGTAATGTAATGTGTATGTTTGGATGGGGCTTATATCTTCAATTTCTAATGCTCAATTCTGATCACTTCTTTGCCTACAGAACCCAACGATGAAAGCGGTGCTAATGTAGATGCCTCTGTAAGTATAAAATGTAATAATTATTAATACGGTATCATTACTAGTTTGAGTGAAAAGTTGAACTTTAAATCTGTGGATAGTATGAATATTAAAGGAACTCACACCCTGATTTCAGTGAAAAGATGTTTTGGCGCAGGTTGTTTCCAATTGGTATTTACAAGTTTTCCATTCATTATTCTCTACAAAATGTCCTCGCTTACTGAAAATGTTGGAAAAAATAATAAGCGCCCACCCTCAAATCAGCACCCACCTCTAGTAAGCGCCCACACTCATGGGCAGGGCGGTTAATCGAATTAATATCGTACATGTACCGATTCAATGTCTATTTCCACATAGCTAACAAACGAAAGCTCAAATTGCACTTAACAGTGATGGTGCCATGTAATTAATTTTTGAAGATGTCGTTCTGTACTTTCACATTCAAAGTTCAATAAAAGTGTTTGTAGTTTTAAGATTCATGCAGTAACTTCAAGGCAGCTGCTTAACAGTAGCCTGGGTGTCCAAGAAAATGCTCTGGGCGCATAACTTTTTTGCATGGTAGGCTCTGATACTCTCAGCTTTTGGCCTTTTGGGCTCCTTGAAATTTTTCTAAGGCAATAGCCTTGATTTTAAATTACCTCAAAGTCTGCTGATAATTAAATTGTTCATGTTTAATGTATCCTTTCTTTCTTTTTTTTTTTTTTTTCAGAAAATGTGGAGAGAAAACCGCGAGAAGTTTAATGAGATAGCCAAAGAGATTGTCAAAAAATCATTAGGGCTTTAATTTAAAAAACTTTTTAGTTAATACAATCAAATGCTCAATTGATTTCAACATAAATTATGGTACAAGGTAGAAAATAATAAATTATTATGCGAGGAACATCTCACAATAATTCTCAAATGAATATTTTTCATGGAAAATAATGTATCACACAGTATTTAAAAGGTCTTGTTAAACTGTGTTCACACCATACCAGATAGCTTTTATGGGGGAGCAAAAAAAATTTATTGGACAACAGGGTTTATTTTAGAATAGAGCAACACTACCTTGTAAATTTAATCTGCCATCAAACCAACTTCTAATAAGTTCTATATCTCAGATTTTTTTTCAACACATTGTAACACTGCCCAAGTGTAATCATGTTGCACTCAATATTCGTCATCTGTAGTCAACAGATATCCTGAATTATTAAAAGGTGAATCATTGTATAATGCAATTCGAGGGATTTGATTGGCTTAGCGGACATGGTATACGCCAAGAAATTGCCATTAAATTGTCTGCTGATTATTCTTGCAGAGCGAAATCAGTAAGATTTAGCAATATTTCTTGATTGTTTTTAATAAAACAATTATTCCACTTGCGCTTGTTGGATATGAGATGATTATAGCAAACTCAGCGCTAAGCAACTCGATGGCTATCTATTATCTCATATCCAACATGCGCTCATGGAAAAATTGTTGAATATACGTAATTTTGTATGTTGGAAGAAAAATGGCCAAATTAACACCATTTCCAGCTTTTCTGCAATAAAACTGTGCTTTGTTATCAATGTGTTGAATAATAAAACAATTATCCTACTCAATTGTGCAGATGCCCTGATTTTAGCCTACGGTCTTGTCGGCTAAGTATCAGGTGATACCAGATAATTGTTTTTTAAAAATAATTTAAAATTTCTAACATTTATTTAAATAATTGTTATTTAAAAATATCTGCCAATTTATTCTTGTATTGTGTTTTAGAAGCTGAAATAAGCTGTAAAAAGGCTCTAAAATCTCCAAAAGTATCCTCCTGGGGCATCAGAAACCAATTTCTAGTCCAGTAAACCCTGAGACAGGCCTTTCCTTCACTCATGAAAGACTGATTTGGAGACAATCCACCATATGGAAAAAAATGGCGGCTGTACATTTTACCACAAATTATACTTATCAACCTAGCACAGCCACCAGGCACATAGAAAGTCATATTTTTGCAAAATTCATCCCTGCACTAACAACATTGTGTATGCTAGGTTTGAAGTTTTTAGAACTTTTCTGTGCATTTTTATGAGGCGAGCATACATGTACACTAAGAATAATAAAAGTTATTATGGGTAAATGTACCAGTTGCCATCTTGTTCGGTATGGTGGATTTTTGTGCCAGACCAATGCTATAGTGTTTAGGTTCCAGACTGAAGTGGTACACTTTACACCAAAATCATAGGTTTTCAAATGCTACTATGAGAGAGGCCTGATGTGGTTACCCATTGAATAACTAAACCCATAATTTTACATGTTCTCCATAGTATTCAACAGGCATTTCTTCCAAATCTAAAAAATGTTCAAATGGGACAAGCCCATTAGAGCAGATTTGGTAGACTCTGTTTAAACAACAATATTATTTTATATTTTTACTTCTCAAACTCGTTTATAATTCATGAAGAGAAAACAAAGGAGCAGAACAGTACAGATTTGCTCAGGCACAAAGCCAGTAGACCTGTTATGGTGTGAACAACCATACGCCATCTATTAATCTCTAATTTAATCCACAAATAATTAAAGATCATGATCATTATCATGTATCCAGAAAAAATCCATACCCACCCCATGGAAGGTCATTGGAAATTCCTAGGGGGAGGGAGGGAGGCCTTAGAAGCCAAAATTTTAGAAGCAAAGTATGAAGCTAAACTGGAATTTCCTGAGGGGAGGGGGGGGGGGGTACAAAACAAAAACCTTCCGTGGGGGGAGTATGGATATTTTCTGGAACTGCACAATATTTAAATACAGCATCTTCATCTTAACAACAGATTAAGAATAATATTAAGTTTACGCCAACCAGCAAACAGCAAAAATGATCATGTGACCATGTTTACCCTATAAATAATCTATTATTTGCTGTTTTCAGTTTCTCAGTAACACTGAGCAGTTTTGCGCTAGCATCAAACGTCAGAATTATTTTGCACTATTCTCATCTGCGTACTAATTTTTTTCAAGAAAATAAATGCGATTCTAAATCTCTCTTATAAATCAACAATTTATATTAATCAACTTGTTCTTTAATATCCCCATAAAATAAAATAGTTATCACCCATTAGATAAATTATTCAACATGAGCAAAGTAACTCAACAGAAGCTGTAGCAAGTATGAGATAAAACATGGAATTAATGTAACTAAAAAAGTTACAGTCCTGTTCAAATGTCTGCCACTGACAGAAAAAGTGAGTGTTTTAAGGTGGCTCATAACAGTTTCCAACTTTTCTTTCTGTTACAATTTGATCAATTATAGGTTGATTGCAAGTTACGTCAAGGTGGCCATGTTGGTGGTTGGTGGTTAGGAGTTAACTTCCATTTTTATGCAAACTATGTCAGCAAAATTTCTTTTGTTGTGGCACCAACATGGCGGCAATGCAATCAAGCTATTACTACCTCTCAGTATCACTGGATACTACAACAATGGTATCGAACAAATGCCTAAACACTGGTAAACAAGGCTCCTACAAATATTTTTAAACTTTGCAGAATGTTGCATTCAATAGCTCATTTGAGTTATAATCTTTAGGACTGTTTTTAACAGGTTATATTGTTGCTATGGTAACCTATAGGGTGAAAACTATAACTTGAAGAACATGACATCATGTCCTTTATACACGTTCTACACTCAATGAAACTGTTAAAACACGACAGCCAGGAAAATAACTTGACAAAACATGTTAACTCACAAAAGTTTGATTTACATTTCACTCTTCAAGCCTCTCAGTCATCCACCTCGGCACATAGAGTTTCTCAGACAACTATAACTTGTTCACCAATAATTAGGCATTGGTATGATGACGTTGTATCAACTGATCTAGAGGGTGGTAGTATTTATGCATCGTAACTGGTGCCAGCCACCTTATCTTGAAAAAGACATTTCTGTTGTAAAAATGCTGTCAAATTTGTATGGCATTGCACATAAACTTCTGTAAAATGTGTACAAATAAAATACGTTATGGCATCTAGATCTCCTTCCACAGTAAACCATGGAATGACTTTACTCTATAATTAATAAATAAAAGGCACTATCTTTTTAAGTTAAAGTAATGCTATCTCTTATTTCCAACAGCCTCTTTTACGTCAACTGTTACCAGGGTATAGAGAAGGTGCTCAGTAACCTTCTCCAAAGTATATTTGAGAGAGTTTATTCCATCAGTGGCCATCCGGGCAGCAGAACTTTGCAGTTTGGTAAATCTGTTAGATTTAAAGAGAGAAGAGGGTTAGTTTCAAAAGAAACTGTGGTGCTCTGTACATCAGTGGGGGAGAAGAAACAAAATGTTTGATTCACTTTGATGGAGGACTTTTGTTTGAACATCAGCACTCAAATCTCTTTACAGTGAGCAAATTACCTTATTAACTTTGATGATGAAACCAAATGCAGATTTATAAAGAACTGCAATTTAACTCTGTGATTACAGATGAAGGGAAAGTTGCACAAATGCCACAGGACACCCACATAGTGGAACATACATGTAACTCCAGTATATGTACATGTAGCATGAAGCATCTAGGGGTATTCCTATTACCCCCTGGATGGGGGGGGGGGGGGGGGGAGGGGGCTGTACTACTCCTAGTCCATCAAAGCACCAGAAAGAAGTGTCAAGGAGTATTGCTACTCCCCCCTGGATGGGATTCTCGTCCCTCACAGGATACCCAGCATGGAGTGACTGGGACTATTACTATTCCCACTGGATGGGATGTACGTCTATCACAGGATACCCAGCATAACGTGACAAGGAATATTACTACTCCCCCCTGGATGGGATACTTGTCCCAGTATGAAGCAACTGCACTCCAACACAGGATTCCCAGCATGAAGTGACGATAGTAAAACATAGGGTACCCAGCATGAAGTGACTACAGTCCAGTACAGGATACCAGCATGAAGTGACTATAATCCAACACAGGATACTCAGCATGAAGTGACTATAGTCCAACACAGGATACCCAGCATGAAATGACTACAGTCAAACACAGGATACCCAGCATGAAGTGACCATAGTCCAACACAGGAGCCCCAGCATGAAGTGACTATAGTCAAACACAGGATACCCAACATGAAGTGACCATAGTCCAACACAGGACACCCAGTATGAAGTGGCTAGGAGTGCTAACACCACCCCCCCCCCCCTCCTCCTCCTCCTCCCTCCCTTCTTTTTGTATTTGTATGACTGACTAAGGAAGGAAGGAAGGAGAGTACAAAGTCTATAGGCAAGAACAGTGTGTAAGTGGGTAGAGTAAAGGTAGGTACTGTAAAAATACTCCATTGAATAACTTACCGGCCTTCATCTGCCTGGGCAGAATGGTGAAATATCTGTATCATTGTATACCTCCCTAACTGCATTGAAGGACGGGATAGCTTCAGCCCCTTGCTTGCAATTCTATCAAGATTTTAAAACCAAAAGTCAAAATTATACGCAGAATTACAATGCATATCCACTTTTGGCCACAAACATGTAAACATTTTGAGCACATTATATTACTTTCCATGGACCTTACTGTTATGGGTACACTACCTGATGTAAAGGTCATCATCTTCTCCTCCCCATCCCCAAAACTGGTTTGAAAAGCCATTGATAAGCTCAAAGTGTTCCCTTGACAGGGCACCTACCCCTCCAAAAATGTTCGCATATGGCAAGCTGTAGAGAAATGTTCAGAAGAAAAAGGTTATTCACTCAACACAAGGAAAATTAAAAATAATAAGGAAGCCAACTTGTGCATGCAGAAGTAAAATATTATTAATAGTGGCAAGGTATAAAACATTGTTTGCATTGTGTTTGGTTGGCGCAGGACTCGAAATATAGGCCATAAAGGCTTAATCTTAAGGGTCCTGACGGGCATTTTATTCCGCATTCTAAGTCGCTTAAGATTTTTAGCTGTTCCCCTCAGAAAAATTGAGCTCCTTGAACAGTTTTTTTACATCTGAAACAAAGGAACATAGAAATCAACCTAGGTTGAAATCATTTTAAACTACAACAGCTACACCTGAATCATCATTAATACTATAAGAATAATAAAAATTTTAAATGAATAATGAAATCCTTCTACAATGAACGAAAGTTCCTTAAATTATAAAATGCTGTACATCAAATGAAACGCGTGACCCACAACCTGACTTCCAGTGACAGACCTATTCTAATGTTAATAAATGTTAATAGTCAAGTAATGTGACATAAATTGTACTTACCGATATTGGAATTTATCTACAGCAACTGACATATGTCTTGGAGATGTGGGACAGCTGTACTCATTACGATCATCTTCTGGTATTAAGTCAACGTCGTGGAATATGAAGCAGTCAAACTGGTCAAACTTCAGAGCTTCCTTATATCCAATATTAAATAGCATAGCACGGTTAAATGGTGTATCCCCTGCCTATTATAGAACCAAAACATGATTAGATTTGGGCCTGACCAGGGCCAACAATTATTAAAAGTATACTGAGGGTTTCACCCCTCTTGTTAAAAATTATATTGAAAGCTTACTTTAAGCTAATGGTAATGAAACGCAAGTCAAAACTGAGGGAAAAATCTTTCGGAAGTATCTTTTATTACTAAACTTGAATCAGAGTTCATGATATTCAAGGATTAGCTTAATCAGAGTTTGAACAACTGGGCCCAGGGCTAGCCACTACTCTGTACCTAGACGTACACTGTAAATTCTTAAACCAGCCCCTGCCCCCTCTGATTAAGCAGCCCCTTCTATAGCCAAAATTTGAAACAATCGCCCTCTCCCCTCCCCCGTTACTATTTGGCTGAGTACAGAGACAGCGAAGGTTGACTATAGTCTATATATGTAGAAGTGTCACTCGTCATTACTTTTGTATCAATGTCGGAAATTCAGAATCAAAGACGAACTGGCCTTGACTTCAACACTACAATGCAACAAATCAGATTTCTATTGCAAGTTGCATCTTACAGTTTCCAGGAGCATGTATTGACATACGTTGCACATAAGAAGTTTGTCCCTATTACAACTCAATGAACAGCTTTTATTGTATATTAATGCACAGGTTACCATATGTTGCTGTCTGTTGCAATCGTTAAAAATGTGTTGCAAAAATACATGACGATCTGACAATCAAGATTAACCTGAAAAATTTGATCTCCTTAAACTAAAAGTACTGTTTGGTGTTTCCAAAGGGAACTATTTCTTGCTCAGTATACATATTTTTTATCTCTTTTTTCAGTTTGTAGTTGCTATTCCACCTGAAAGTGCTGTTACCAAAGGGCACAGTTGCTATGAATTTAACTACAGTGTAGTTGAATTGTTGAATTATCCCTCTTTATACCATGGAAAGAGAAATTTTTTTGGACAATGCAACGGCACTGAGGCAGCAGTGAAGAGTGTGAAAAAAACATACCTGCTCAATTACAAATATCCTATAGAACAAGTTCTGTCTCCGTAGTACAGGATGCATGTGACGAAGAAAGATTGATAGCTGCTCATAACGATTACGAAATGGAATAATCAGGGCCATCTGAAGAGAGATTGCAACAAAAGTTTTAACAGGTAGCTTGGGTGTGTAGGTAATTTAATAATTCCGTACATGGATATAACTTTCAAAGTATTAAAATAAACCAAAATGTGGTGGAGTGTTTCGAGCCATTACCACACCAGCCTCTGACTTCAAGAACAGTGCTTTAAGCTCCACTCCTCTTGCAACCCTGAGATCAGACTACATGTAGCATCTCATCTTGGGGTGCCCACATAAATGCTATACAATCCAATTCAACCCAACAGCAGAGCCAGGAGACTCAAACAGTGCTGGTTTAGCATGAACTGGCAGGGAACAAAAATTAGTATAATTTCTCCTCCCTTTGATTTACCCCTGTATTTTGTTTCTAATAATTATTATTAATAGACAAGTAAGTTTGAGGTCTTGACATGTATGCTGTAAAATACAAGTTACACTTTCCCAAACAGAATTGAAAGAAGTGTCTTGCCCAACAGCACTAGATGCCATTAGATTCTAGTATGAGTATGATGACAAATACAAGATTTGACTTTAAGTAGTTTTTAGCGAAGTACTAAGAGGAGATATAATTACATGTATATTCCAGGAAGCATCATTTTACTCTTTCTCAACAGGGTTCGAAATTGTGACTCACTGGTCGCCAATGCGACCAAAAAATTGAGTGCCTGCGACTAGATTTTCAGAACTGGTCGCCAGCTGGCGACACACGTTTCGCCCGATGACCCAGGATAAACAGTGGCGAGCTTCTGTATTTAAATCTTTAAATAAGGAATTCATTCGGAACTGGTAGCTAGAAGACGACTCTCCTTTCCATCCCAAACTTGATGCAGTTGTTTTGAATGATGATAGCTACAATGTAAGCCTTTTTGTGATTCCAAAAAGACGAGATCCCCTGAGTTTTGAGGACTTGTTTTCACCACTACACCGTTCTCATAACAACTTGTAGTAAAATGACAAAAAACGTATATAAAACTGACAACAGCTATCACGTTTTCCCACCAAAATGAAACTGTTTCAGGCGCATGCACTCTTTATCTATTGCAAAAACTCGTAGTCGAACCCGTATTAGAATAAAAGTCTCTACTGTATGGGAGGGAGGGTGGAGGAGAAATTCTTGTTCTTGTTTCATGTTAGAGAAGGAAGTCCCTAAGCATTGATCTCAAATTGGAAAGCTTGTTTCTTTTCAAAAAAGGCTTCCTTCCAGACGCATTCAAAGAAATATTTTTGCTCACAAGTCATATTCATCATTACAAATCTAGACATTGAAATTCCTTTTACTCATTTCCCTGTGGAACGAATATCAGACGGTTTGTAATAAGTTTCAAGGACCTAAACTGTTTAATTCCTTTAATTAAGAAATTCAGAATGCTGAGAGTGTTTCTCTGTTTAAATCATTTCTCCAAAAAGGACTACTCCTGTTTTAAACATGCTGTTTCATGTTTTGCTGCCAGTGTGTGTTTTATTGTGTACTTGCTTTTTGACCTAAATGTACTGATAAATTAAATAAGCTACGTGTACCTAAAATCCTGATTTCAAAGTTGTAATTCTTTTGAGGAGCCTGTAGCTCCTATAAGACCCAATGGTTTCTCTATGGGCATCCTCGCCATATGTTTCTCTCTCTTTTGTTATTTATTTATCTTTTATATTTTAATATATATTTATCTTGCAATGATGTACAAGAATAATGGCAAAAAAAAAATTAACTAAAACTGAAAACTGAAACTGCATGTAATATTGGGCCATGACACTCATCCATCTGCAAGATTATGAATATTTGCAAATAAACACCTCACCTTAACTTTTGCTTTGCAATCAGTTGGCTTCCAGCTTCCTCCTTTACTGACCCAGCCGTTAAAATCACTTGACATTTCTTTTTCAAGATCTTCCATTTTAGGGACTGCTTTGTCTACAAATAAAGGTCCAACTGGTGAAAGAAAGGGAAATGAAATTAAGTTGAGAGTAAATTATTTTTTATTTTTGCGTTCGACGTAGGAAGAACGCACTCCTAATACAGATTGGAGTCAAGATTCATTGTATGGATCTTGGGACGTGCATCTGGCAAAACGTGCAGATTTTTTCGCAGGGCATCACAAAGGAGAGAAAGCCTGGGATCCAGATCATTGAATGCACTGACCCTAATTTTTGATTATTACTAGTTTATTTTGTTTACCTAAAGGTTATCCAACAAATTATTTTTCCTAACATTGTTGTTCGTCCAGAGGCATAATGAAACTTGTGCCCGTCATATTACTAGAGACGAATAACCACACGAACAACAAATGTTTGCCCAAGTTTATCCAGCCGGATAATACTTCCTCTGGTATATGTTTGACCAATGGCTGTTTTTATACTAAAAGATGCATTATCCGTCCGGACAAACTTTGGCAATAAGTCATATTATTGTTATTTGTCCGGTTATGCGTCTCTAGTATAGATAGGCACAAGACTCATTTGCATCTAGATGAACTATCTGTGCTATGTGTCTGTACGATAGCTCATCTAGATGCATAACACATCTTGTGCCCGTTAGACTACGAGTAGTCCCCCATTTTTCCTCAGGGATAGTAGGGCGAGCGAAACGCGAGCGAAACGCGAGCGAAACGCGAGCGTGCGTGAAAATTACCCCACGCAAGAAAAGGCGACACGCGGCGGGGAGAGAGAAAAATGAGCCTTTTCTCGCGTGGGGTGATTTTCACCCGTGCTCGCGTTTCGCTCTCCCTACTATCCCTGAGGAAAAATGGGAGACTACTCGTAGTCTAGTGCCTGTCTTTATAGAGTGGAACCTCGATTTTACAATATAGCAAGGGGACAGCAAAATCATATCGTTAAATCGGGATATTGTTGTAAACGATCTCCTTTACCAGGACACAGAATGTTGATTGTTAAATCGGGAATATCGTTAGATCGCCGATCGTAAAATCGGGGTTCCTCTGTACTAGAAACAAAAACAACAAAATATTAATGTTTGCCCAGTTCATCCAGAAGGATAGTGCCCTCCTCCAGTATAAGACAGCCAATATGTCAATTTCAGATTGGGTAAACTGACTAAATTGCAGTGTAGCAAAATGACCAGTAGGCCAATTTTCGGACAACCTTTCAGCCTCGGGCCTTCAGGCGGCTGGTATACTAGATCAGAGGATAATGGGTTTGTTTACTAGTAAATAAAATAGTCGATGACATCATGACAGTTGAAACTCGCGCTTTCGTTTGTCACCAGCGATTATTATGCACTATCATCCACTATCATAAACTATGATTCACTGTGAGCCTGTTCAAATATCATGAACCGTTTGAACTGCGATATGATCGATGGTTTTTTCGCTACTGTACCGTACGCTTCACATCAGTGCAGTCCAGCGAGAAACAACATATCTAATGCAAGGACAGAACACAAACATTTTGAACGGTTTTCTTTGAATCCAATCAAGCAATAGTTAACTTTAGCTGCCTTAAATAAAATATTATACTAATAACGGTGCGTCAGAACAACGTAACCGCGCGCTGTATACAACTTGCATAAATTCATTTATTATTCCACTATTATGTCATTTCACCAAATAAGGTCAAGAGAACGCGCAAAATATGAGACCGTAATACACTGTAGTGTCCCGGTTTGACCGGTTTACAACAGAGCGAATACGGACGGAAAAGGCAGAAAAAAGGAGCAACAATGTCCGGACTGGACGAAGAATAGTTTTTGAAACGATGCAGACTCGAAAACAAGTTTTTAGCATGCCAATCACTTGTCATTTATCTTTTCATTTTATGTAATCAAATTAAAGACATTTAACTGGCTTTCTGTGTTGTTTACATCATTCGTACGCGCCATATATACCGATGGACAGTTAATGCCGGGTGTATTTGAAAACTGTTACCAAAACAGAGAAGCCAAAATAACAAAATCTTTTTATAGTGGAATAATAAATCTCTTATTCGATGGTTTTACATATAATACTCGCGGACATTTTGCTCATTGCTCGTATTTTTCCTCGCCCCTTCGGGGCTCGGAAAAATACTACGAAACTCGCAAAATATCCGCGCGTATTATATGTAAAACCATCGAATAAGATATATATAATTTCACAATGCAAATGATCCTGATGCAACGAACTGCAAAGTAACGCAAGCTTAATTTAATTTCGTAGACCACTCGTTAGTATTTGATCTTTCTGGTCACAGACACTTGAACTAAACCATATCAATCGCATCCAAAAAGCTGCCTTTGTTGTTGTTATCGTAAGCGTAACTGACTTGAAGCGCTTACCTTGTTTGGAACCGCCAGAACATAAGGGCAATTCTTTCGCCTCTTCCGTAGTCTGTTCATTACTAGCTGGCGTTGGTATAGTTTTGTTTACTTGTTCTCGCTTCCCTACTGTTTCAGTCTTTGGTGTCTGTGTTGATCCTTCCTTGGAGCTACCGACGCCCCTAATAACGTCTACAAAATCACGTAATTTTTTTCCAACAAGGCTTTGAGTTTCACGAATGTAGATGTGTCGTGAAGCATTCGACCTCGCTGACGTTGCATTCCCAAATTTCTCGCCGCTAGTTCCTCTAGTCCATCCATTTGTAAGAAAATCAGTCTTTAACATCCCTACGTACTTCACTCCGATTTGCGAATATTTTGTAAACTCTACCGAGTAGTAAAACATAACAACCAGTGAAACTATGGCCACGAACAATGTGCCGAGAAGGAATGCTTTCAACTTGTTATTCAACATCATGTTTTCCGGTCCAAAGATGAAACTTCTTTCTCGGTTAACCCATGGTTGATAACATCAGATACCTGTGATATGAAAGTAAATTTAGTCCCGCAAGAAATTACGGCCGAAAACCGTCTATATGAAAAAATATGCGTAGAAATTTTCTCCACATTTGACATCCGTCGGTGATCTGAGTATGATAACGAGGCTGCACCACATCATCAGTGCGAGGCCTGCGAGAAGAAGTACGTCTGGTTATAAATATTTTACGGGATTTGAGCTATGCTGAGCTGTGTTTTGGTCTGAATATGAACATTAGCTGTAAATTTTCCTCATTTGGACCGGTCGACGAAATAAGACGTATATATACGAGGCCGTGATGCGATTGATTAAATTCTTGTGCGATTTCTCATGGTGATTTTAAAAATCAACACTGCGACTGCAACTGCGTGCCACGTCAACAGTCCGGACAAAATATGCCTTCTCCAAAATGGCGGCCGACAATTCAAATAAGTTAAAAAAAAAAAAAAAAAACGAATACCAGCACTAGAAAGAGCACTTTTATTTTAGTAACCCTGCAAAGTTTCAGCATATCAGGTGCAATATCAGCTGAGAAAATGTGAGTTGAAAAATGAAAATTTACAGACATTAGGATGACTGAGGGTAGATGACGTATACCGGCCCCCTAACGCTTAGTCATACAAACGTCTGTAAATTTGTCAAATTTCATCTTACATTTCCTAAGGCGATATAACACCTAATATGCTGAAACATTGCAAGATTACTAAAGTAAAGGTGCCCTTTCCAGTGCTTGTATCAGTTTTTCATTCAGTTCAATTTTAACTCATTCAAATCTCAGTGTTGCCGCCATTTTGGCTAAGGGTCTATTCACTTCTTTTGCGCTGTACTGACATATTTAAACAGAGTCTAAACAGCAATCTCCAGTGGAGGATAAGTGTAAATTAAAGAAAAGCTGAACCAATATTTATTAAGGACTAGTGTGCAGCACACAATTACCCCAGGGAATATTTTTTGGATTATCCCTGAAATAGCTGTAAGGCAAATCGAGTGGATAGCCCAAAACTATTAAATTGAAAAGATATAATTCATTGCATTACGGATAAAATGTAGGATAAACTTCCTACATGTTACAGTTGAATTTGATATCATGTAAATGGTTTAAATTACTACGTTTAAATCAAAATAACCGAAAAGAAAAATGCTGTCAGAAGACACCCTAAATGTTATACCTACTGAACTCAGAGGACTTAATGCGTAGACAAAAACAAAAGTTGAATAAATCGTACCGGTAGCCCAATCGTTGTATGCGAAACAAGGCTATTCACAGATGTAGCCAGATCTTAGTGGTATATATCTAAGCTTATCTAGAACAATTCAAAATAACTGTACTTCAGTGGTTCCTCAGTTGTCCTACGCACTTATGAGTCAAATTTCCTGGCATTCCCGGGGGATGATGTGAAGTTCAGTGTCGGAACAAGAGGACGAGCCCTTCCTCCCTACCCCCAGATGTTTTGTTTCACGAGGAGGAGGGAGTCAAACGTTTGAGCACGGACCCCCAGCCCCCCCCCCCCCCCCCCACCACCACCACCACCACCACCACTGCGATGACAAAATCTGTTTGCCACTACGAAAGGTCATGACAAAATTTTTCCCTACCAAAATTTCACTTTGGCAAACCTGTTCGCACAACAGCCATGTGAGCATTTCAGGTAATAGTAATAACTATAATAATATTTAATCCCGGCGAGTCTCTCATCGAAGTGATTTTCAGCCGAAGGGCCATCTGGGAAGATAAAGTTGATACAGAATTTAAAAATGAGGAATTAAGAGCAGAAAGCAACACAAATACAAACTAGCCTGTAATAGTGAAAAATAGCCGATACCAAAATAGTTCGTAAAATTGATTTAAAAATTTGCGAGAGCAGACGCCTTTCCAGCTTTTGTTTCACACGCGACAGGTGACCGAGAGGCCAGGAAAGCTTGTTGAATTTGAAAAAGCAAAACAATTGATCCTGATGATCTCAACATCCGCGAAGAAACGTATTAGTTTTAAAATTTTCTTTTTCTTTTTCAGATTTTATTTTCAGTGTTTTATTTTATCTTTAATTTTACACTGTCAACTGAATCAAGTTAGTTTTATGTATTTCCGGTATTACTCAAGTCACTTATCACATAAACAACCTTCCCATGTAAATTCTCATTGAGGTAGAAGGCTGGTTTGGCCAGTCGAAATATAGCACACAACCACGTAAAAAAACATTCTACGTTCAGTGTCGGTCTCTGCTTTTAAATCCTACATTTTTATTGTCTTCACTCTTATAGACAATGGCTACGAGCCAATCAGCGCGCGAGAATTTTGACAGTTACGTTTACTCCAGCCACTGCTGACAAACTGTTTAACGCGCTCTGAAGAGTGTAACATAAGATCTAATATTTACATTCGTTTTGGCCATGCTCGTAGTGTACACTAAACTACCAACAGCTGAAGGTCCCTACAAACGTTATGGACACCGTATTAACCTGAGTATCAAGCCTTCCTGAGGGGAAACGCCTGATACTCAGCCCGAAAGGCCAGATTCTCATGCTAACTGTGCTAATTAACAATTAGATTATGAGCTCGAGATTTCTATCGCGTGATAGCTGATGAGGGCGCAGCCCGAATCAGCTATCACGCATAGAAATCGAGAGCGAATAATCTAATTGTTTTAGTATAAATCTACTAGTCGGTCAAAACTAAACAAGTAAATTATCTATTTCCTCATCGTAGACACTTCGAAAACGCGACGAAGCGGCCGCCATTTTGTTGAAAACCGCTACTCACTATCTATCACAGAATAGATAGCGAGTAGCGTAGCCAATCAGAGAACGGCATTCGTGATAGAACACTAGTAGATTTATATTAACACCGTATATATCCCTACAGTTTTCAGAGTTTTGTACCAGTGCTACAGTGCCCGGGAACCTTTACCGACATTCACTGTTCGTGAGTTTCGCAGAGCCGCCACGATAAGATTTACTGATTTTTGTTCTCAGAACGAGACTGAAACGTTCTTTGTGTTAGATAGACTTAGCTTTTAAATAGCAACTGACGTCTAAACACTTTTTAAATGTAGTTACAGTCGAGGCTCCCCTTGCGACCACTTTCTTAAGCGTTCAGCTCTAGTTTCGCCGGACCACCATTGCAGCTGCGATTGTGAAACCCCGTTCTCGCTCAATGCTCCGCCGGTAAACTCTGTAATCAAAAGCTCTCGTTAGCGACCACGACCACTTCTGGGATTTACCAACTGGTCTTTTCCTTTGTTTTTAAGCTCTAGTAAGCGACCACTTAACACATAACGGCAACTCTTTCATAAACGTACTGTATACACTAACTTCGTGATCACATTTACAGTAATATTGCACTCCCTAATAATGTTCCAGGGGCACCCAACAGATCGTTTCGGTAAATTATCTGTTCGGAAGGCCCTTAATCCCCTACAATTTTCTGAAAGGAATTTTCACCTCGAACTTTCGTGATATGGGAAAGACCCAGTGTTTTCGGATTGATAAGAATGTCGTTTCGGGTGCCAAAAAAAGGTCAGCTAAGATTTTCGGAAAGGAAATAAGACCTAAGGTTTTCGGGAAATGGACAACATGCCCTAGGAATTTCGAAAAGACTCAGGTTGCCCTAGAATGACCGAACAGATAAAAATATTATGGCGCGGCCTTAAATGATCGAACCTACAGAGCTTTAAAGGCACTTCAGATAGCCTCAAAGAGCGTTTCAAAGGATCTGAGAGAAAACTGTCATTGGGTGCCCCTGATGTTCGTAGACTAAGATCTCGAATCTAAAATTCAAGATGATTTACGGCTGGATCAAGAGTGTTACCCTGAGACCGAGGTAGAAAGATTTATGCTAAAAGTTCAGGTATAGTACCATCTTCTATTGCTTCAGCTTTCGGTCGCTACGAGATTGCATTCATTTCCCGAGGTTGTCGCTTACGAGAGCTTTGTTGTCTTTCTAAATATTTTGCAATACCGAAAATTTGAAACTTTTCCTGAGATAGGTTAAATTTGAGAACTTTTAAGACCTTTTCGTGAGAGCCGTGTTGCATTCATCAACTCGAATGAATTAGTATTTTAATTCCCGATTATTCCGTTGAGTCAAGCAAACAAACTTTCGTATTCAAATTCACATCGTTTGTTCAACTCTTAACAGTTGTCTTATATTTCGCCTACTTTTTCTCAGAGCTTATATTTGCTTTTTAAAGTTATATACGGTGGGTATTATTTTGATTCCTCGACACCAATCTTAAGTTTAGAAAACTGAGTACGGTAATCTGTTTCTGTCTTTAACGCGTCAAATTATTTTTCCGCATAGTTAAATACGCGCGACGTGGCCGTACATTAATTGAAATCGGGACTCCTTTTTCGATCTAGTCTCTTCCTGAGGGTTTTGGAACTCGTGGCACGATTTCTCGCGGCTCTACATATGGTTATTACCGCCTTGATTAACGCCCTTCTCCCCGAGAAACAAAATGGAAGCAGGTAAAATTAACTTACCGACGCTCGCCCAGTGAACGCAGCGGAGTGCTTATATCCTAAGGACGCTAATAAATATGTTAACACAAAAATGTTTATTCAACATTCTACGAACATTCTTTCCCTCACTTGACAACCGGAAGGTTGCTAGGTAAACTTCGAAAAAAAAAAACCTGGTGCCTTCCCTAAAGGGTTTTACTGATAGTTTTTTTTTTAAAGACATAAATATACTTTATCATGATATTATACACATCACGTCTGCTCTCTGTTTTCTTGGGTCTACATACAAATTCATTTTGTATCTTAAAAGCTCATGGCGTCAAAAATATGAGAAAAAAATTAACCAGCAACTTCAGATACATAATGTTATTATCCTTGTGTTAAGGAAGCCACAGTCTCGATGGCCGCAGAAAACAAGAAAAAGATATTGCGTTGTTAGGCCATTGTTTGGGTTTTATTGGCACAAGGTGATACAACGTTATAATTTGGACGAACGTACGAACAAGATTATTGTATGAAAACAGCGGGGTTTGGTGTGTTTTGACAACCAATTACATATCCGGGTTTCAACAAGCGCTATCATTATACAAACAAGGCCTTTTTGCATGTTAGTTGTAAATTATTTTTTCCGCTTACATTCGGTCTCGTGATACACCTTATCATTGGGATCTTACGAAGGTACGACGGCAACTACTACGTAAACGTCAATAAATATTTACTAGTTTCTTTTAACCTATTTTGTGTTTATAACGCAAACCTGTTTAACTTGTACAAAGTGAAGGAATTATCCCGAGGAACATCATTAGCAAACGGCGCCGGTTCAAGGCCACAAAGAGCCGGAAAGTAAAATTTACCGTCGAGTGTTCACGTTCTCCTTAAAACTTAGAATTTGTCTTTTTCACGTCGTTGTCTAGTAGGAGACTGCAAAAAATGTTTGTTTTTTTTTTAACGCACGTACAGAACTATTTTTTGTGCATTAAACCTTTAGCTTTTTCACGCTCTTTTTCGTAAGGTCCTAACCAACCCCCACCCCACCCCCACCACTATGGCTTTTGGGCCATTTGTGAAGGGGATTTTCTTTTTGGTACCTGCCCTTATGGCCGGGAGGCGTGGCGGTGTAGCCGGTAAGCACGTCGAACTTTCTGTGGCACTTTCAGTCGGAAGATCGGAGGGTTGGTGGTTCGAGGTTAGGTTAATCTCTAAATTATCGTGTTGCTTCCTAAGACGAAATACTGAGTATTCAGTATAAGGATTTTAGTCACTTCTCCCAAGTGCCGTAACCCTGCAACATTCTCCCGGCGACATTAAACCTTGCGATGAACTAGCGTCCCATCCAGGAAGGAGCAATAATACTTCTAGTTGCTTCATGTTACAGAACCCGGCTCCTATGTGAGTGTGTGACGTGAATGAGTGAGTAAGTAAACAGTTTTCTTAATGGTAGGTAAAGTCACATAGGAGCCCAATTAGAAAACTGTTTACTTACTCACGTCACACACACACACACTCACTCGCTCGCCTGGCCGCTCGCTCACTCACTTACTTTCCTTGTACGCTGTACATGCTTCCTCCTCCTTTACAGAAGATTCTTCGGTCTTCTTACGTGTGGTCAACGGTCAATATAAAGTAACTTTTAAATGTTCAATCACAATCAACTTGAACAGTTTTGTTTCGACGGACGGGACAGAATCTAACTCAATTATAGTCACTAGTAAACTGTTCCAATCCCTTATAATCTTTGGGAAAAAGAAAACTGGTGGTAATTTGTCAGAGACGCAGGTACTTTGCACGAACAGCTTATGCAAGTGGCGGCTTTATCCTTTAGTTTGAAAATGGCATTTCTCATTCATGTTTACTCGATCGACAATGTGATGTTTATGTAGGATAATCCACATAGTATTGGAATAGGAAACGAACTGATGGATTGTTTGTAATGTAAAAATCAATTCATTGACTTTTGTTGGGTACATAGATGTATAAAAAATACGATGCCGAACGAACAAAGCCATAAAGATGGTTTGCATATTGTGTCGGTCATTTTACACACCTCAATTATCACTGAAAAATACTTGGTTCTCCCCAATTTTCTTAAATTTTAGATACCAATAACCCTAGCTAAGATCTGCAATTTCTCACATAGTTATAAACCGCACAAAAATATCCCTATACTAGTAAACGCCGCCCATGTAACCCGAGTATCAGGCCTTCCTAAGGGGAGGGGGGAGTGGAGAGCACGCAACGAAAAGCCTGATACCCAGGCTACCGCCCATGGGAAACCCGAGTTTCACGGACCATTCCGACATGCGCAGAACGTATGCGCAGTAACAAAAGGAGGCACTGTCGCGCGTTTCTTCAAGCATGCGCAGTAAGGAACCACAAATATTTTCGAGAAAAAGTAACACATTTGAGTTAAATTTACGAAATAAAGAGTTTCCAAATACGCGCTCAAGGATGCCCGTTATTTCTTGAAATTATGAAAACGAGCGAAAAACCTGAGAAACAAATGGCTACATTTCTTGAATCTTATCGTTGAAAAATTTACAATACAGCTTCTTTATTGGCTATATCTTTTTTATATAATAATAATAATAATAATAATATTAATAATAATAATAATAATAATAATAATAATAATAATAAGAATAAGAATAAGAATAAAAATAAGGATAAATGATAACTTTATTATTTACAAGAATAAAATCTACTAGATACAGTTTGATTCTATTAAAACCTAATAATAATAATAATAATAATAATAATAATAATAATAACAATAGCTGTAAAAATTAATGAAGATGCAACAGTTTACATTTGTTTTAAATATATAATTTTTCCAAAACGTTTATTATTTTTTGAATATAAAAATTTGGAATTATAAAGGATAACCAAATAAAAAAGAAGCACTTGCGCTAACGATCAGTTTGCACGATTCAATTAATTTATCTTCACCGCAAGCGGAGCAGAAGAATAATACTTGACATCGGTTACAGTCGCTTGTGTCTAAGACGGATACTCTGGCACCAGCCCGGAGAGATTAAGTAATGTTTAAAACACGAACAGCAGTGTTTTAAAACGGGAAAAACGGGATTTAAAACCACGAGGCGCAGCCGAGTGGTTTTAGACCCGAATGAACTCGTGCTGCAAGTTTTTTGAACGGCTTCAAAAACATTCCTGGAAAAGCGTGTGTCAAGAGAGTTCATAACAATGATGCTTTTGAGAACGTTGGAAATTAGCATACGAGAAAAACAAGAAACATCGCATACTAATAAGGAGGAGGTTTTATCGGGTTTTAAAACCACTGCACGTGATGTTTTATCGACCATTTGATAGGTCAATGGGCTTATGAATTATTAATAAGTTTTGAAGCCTTGTAAAGAGATTGTAGTGAAATTCCAACAGGAACAGCCAGCCTGACGGTGTCCGCGTTACAGTTGCCTTGGCTTGTTTAATAAAAACGAGCTAGGCCGGCCATTTTTCTAAAACTGAGTATTCATTCGCGGGCTGTTAAGAGCAACTCTCCCCAAGAATCTCATATTCAATTTTCATCTAAAAGAAATAGATTTCGCTGACAACTCTTCGATCAACTTCTTTGGGCAAGTAGGTAACAAATATGAAATACGAACGGAGAAATTTACTTTTCTTAAAATTTTGTGATTTGAAATTTTTTGCGTCCCGGGCCGTGCTCGAAACTCACTGGCGAGATCATGAATTTTGCAAGACACAATCACGATCATTCTTAATTTAAGGAGAGTCGCTCTTATCAATGGTTTGCATCAGGCCTCGTTTTCATCTCAGAAATGTCCTGTAACATTAATAGTTCTCGTTAGGCTCAATCTTTAGCTTAAATCTTTCCTTAGCTTTTCCTGAAGCTAGTCCTACGATAACATTACACGAGCCATGCCCTGATAATCTTGCTTAATGTTATCTCTTTGAAGAATAATCGATCGTTCGATTTCTACGTAAAAAGTCAACAGGGTTCCTTTGATCACTCGGTGTCCTCTCATCTTTGGATTTCCATCTGTGGTGATGGTCGTGAAAGGAATGAGCGATGTCTATATTCTGAAATTAAAAAAAAAAAAAAACAGGAATTCTTGTTGGTTATAACACCACTTTGGCAGCTTCGGCTAAATAGGCAATTTCCGAGTTGCTGTGAGCCTCATTATGAAAGCGAGGCTAAGTGCAAAGCTCTTCATATGAAAATTTGTTTTGTTTGCATATGAATGAAAACTAATTTTCGTAATAAAGACATTGCACTTAGCTTCGCTTTCATAACGAGGTCCAAAGCAACTCGGAAATGACCTACTACAGTCTAGCCTCCCACGCAGACGTTCTTAGGGGCTCGTCACGCGTTCCTGCCCCACGAACGTCTGCGTGGGAGGCTAACTACAGTCCTAAGGGGATCTGCACCCATTAAATTATTCATAAACTAGTAATAATCAAAGATCAGGGAAAGCGTTCGATGATCTCGATCCCAGGCTCTCTCTCCTTTGCAAAGTTGGTGAAGATGTCATCCGCCCCTGCAAAACCTGTGGGGGATGCCAGATACGCGTCTCAAGATCAACGTTGTCCTATAGAATCTCGACTCCAATCTGTATTAGGAGTGGGTTCTTTCTACGTGGAATGCAATTAGACAAAATGATACAATGAATTGGGTGAAGGGAATCATCGTGTCGCAAACTTTCTTGTCTACAAATCAACGCTAATCAGCATCGAAAAATGATCAAAAGGTCCGCGATCCGCTAATGACTTCAATAGTGCGCTTTCCCGGATAACCAAACAAATGTTTCCTTAATATTCCCATGTTGAAAATTTTATAAAGCACATCCCCCTCTCTTAAAACTGTCACGACCAATAAATAGTGAGCTTACGCAACAGGACGGCTGAGGGAAGGGGACGGTGAAATATCGTTGTGACAAACATAAAATCTTATTATCTTCACATTTTTATGCGGTTTTCGACTAAAACTGGTGTTCTCTCATCTGTCACAACCTGAAAACCACGAGCGGTAGGAATGTTACAATCTAGAGTCATGAATACTTGGCCGTTACGTTGGTCACACAAGGACAATTTGCCGTCCCACCTCATCAGCCATCCTGTTGCGTAAACTCGCTAATGCCCCATTAGAACTTTATCTATTAAGGTGATTCCATCGAATTGCATTGCGCATCCTTGCTGCGCATAATTTTTCGCGTCATTTAGCGCGCGCGCGCACAACATTACGGGATTTCCTTGAGGTTAAGCTCGGCAGGAAAATAAATGGTCCTATTCTTCTGAACGAGCACGGTGACCCCCATTTTTTTAATGCACAAATGTAAATGTCATACGGTTGACCACTATATATAGCGATTTAAAGAAAAGTTTAATACTCTACTTTGAGATATTTTTATTTTAATGCTTTAAAACGGCACGTATTTAGGTAGTGCTGCTTACGTGCACACGCAGCAAAATCTTTAATTTCTTTCATACTCTTAATTCCAGTTCAATGAAAATAGTTTGTTATGTAAGATTAAAGTAAATTTTGTCGAACTGCTTCGATATTTTAATGCAAGAAATTAATTTTTATAGATATGATAGTTCCCTATTTCTGATTACTAGTGTTCCCAATATAAACCTCGTGGGTCATCTATTTACTATAATAGCCATCCAGGTTGCACAAAAACGAGCACGGTGACCCCCATTTTTTGTTGCATTTTTGTAGTGCTTATAACATAGTCATGAACTGGACCAAGTCTTAGACAATTTTAAATACTCCTTCTTTTTCAGCGGAATCATCTTAAGAACGTAGTCTCCCACGCAGTCGTTTTTAGGGGACTCGTAATACCTAAGAAGTCCCCTAAAAACGACTGCGTGGGAGACTATTAAGAACGGTGTGCCCTAATACATTTTAATGCATTTTTGCGCGATTTATGAATATGTGGGAAAAGCGGATCTTAGCAAGGGCTATTGGAATCGAAAGAGAAAATTGGGGATAACAACGCATATTTCAGAGATAATTAAGCAACAACAACTCTAAAAAAAGCTTTAAAATACAGAATAATAATGGCAACTTTTTCAGATTGAAGCTTACCCCTGAGATATGCGTGGTTGGCCCTAATTTTTCTTGTTGTATTCCAACAGCCCTGTTAGGATCTGCTTTTGCCGCATAGTTATAAAAAACCGCGTAAAAATACCTTTGTATTAGGTGGCACAGTCTTTCAAACGACCGAGTTTCTCAGACCATTCCGTGATGCGCAGAACATACGTGCGCTAACAAAAGGAGGCACTGTCTAGAATAACATTCTAAATGAATTTGATGTAGCGTATAAAATATGGCTAACCACCAAAAACTCCTATACTTTTTTCACTACCCGCACAGCTCAATAAGAAATCGTGTTATTTAATCAAAAGCTCTTAGCCTGCAAACAGGCTTCCCGCCGTGCTCAGCGCTTCCGCCGTCTGGGTTCGCCTAGGAAACCTTTTCACAGGCTAAAAAGCTCTTGACAAAAGTGACATTTTCACACACCTTTCTGGGAAAGAGCCAGTCGAGAATCCATAAAATGAACAAGTCAATAACAGCTAAAATACAGAAGATTTTTCCAGCAACGCGGCCACAGTGGTACAACCTGAAAATTACAGGCAAAAGATATCGTACAGAAACTCAAGGAAATCACAGTACTTTTCGACGTCTCAGAGCAGGCAAAATTGCAGCCGGTGGCAAGCGCAAGAAAATGCACGACCAGTGACTTCGACTTCTGATTGGTTTGTTACACTGTTTGGGAGTGTTGTGATTGGTCAGGGTAATTACTTTGGTATTGGTTTTACAACGCTTCATAGAAAACCGCTCTAAAATACATTTGTACCCTTGTTAAGCGCTTTCATCAGTCAGGGATAAGATATGAGCTTTCATCCAATTTGCCTATCAATGTTTCCCGCGTTTGACATCATAACACGTTTACTTACGCTTGACGCTTGTTGCATGTTTTCCTGCATTTCTTATTGCTTCAATACTTTTTAAATTTTTTGGCACTTTTTCATCGGGAGGTCGCAATGTTTCCCGCCGCACTTTATACAGATTGCACGTTTTTTCGCGCTTGACACCGGTTACATGATTTCCCGCGGTGGAGCCAAAAACGAACGGTAGTTATTTCGCAAAATATACCCCTTTAGGCGGCTGGTATAGCACAGCATAACTGCGCGAGGTTGAAAGATTGTCTACAAAATGAACAGTTCGCCGAGGGTTCGTTGTATATGGTAATGCTCGGTCGCTCTTTTCAGCTATTTTGGTAAGGCACAATATGTTGCGTAATTTTCGTAATTTACTTAGCTCAGTTGGGGAGATCTTACTGTTGGGTGATTTTGAACAATTTATTTTCAAAACTGTTCTCCATAAAAATTTCTCCGCGACTGCAGTAATCGCAGGGGTTTGTGTAATAACACCTTCATCGCATGTTTCGATGACTTATGCTCTAGACTCCTTACTTCGACTCCAGTTCTTGATTGTCTCTTTCCACGTCATTTTCCGGTCACGTCTTTTTATGTCATAATTAATTTCTTACAGCTGCTTGCAGGTTGAAGTTTATTGACTAACGATAAAAATCTCCCTTTTCGTGGGATCGTGGGGTTTACTTTGTCGAGGAATCGTTACATTTCTATCAGAATTTTACAGTACAAAGGGTAACATATTTCCATGATTACATGTACCTTCTTAGTCTTTCATCAAACGAAACTTGAGGAACAGTGCTAACCACATCATAAACCTAAAAGAGAAGTAAAAAAATAAATATCGACAAGCAAAACTGAGTCACCGTATTTAGTCGAAAAAGCGAGGCACGCGAGAACAGGCATCAACAGCACCCCTCAACAGCAATGCGGCGCTTACTCGGAACAATTGGTCCCGAGTTGTTTATACAAAGGACACACGGATGTGGACCTTTTAAGCCAACTTTTATTGTGTTGCTGCCATGCTATTGTTTTCGCTTTTGAACAAAAACAAGAGAAGACACGTTGTTATATTTGAGACGGGAGAAGGTTTTAAATAAACCCCGTCCCCGGATAAGCTCTCCCCCCCCCCCCCAGCCACCACCACCTCGAATAAGCGCCGCCCCCGGATAAGTAAAGTCCCTCCCCAAAATAAGCCACGCCTTCAGATAAGCTCCCCCCCCCCCCCCTCTTAGATGTGTACCTTGAAAAAACAAAACTCTTGAAAGTTAAAGAGCTACTTACTAATTCAGTGCGCCGTGCTACATTTTGCCACGTATACATGGTTTTCATTCGTTCATGCGCCTCATCTGGTGGAACGATTCTGCTTTCTCGAGAATCTTGAACAGCTTTATCCAACGCAACCAGAAGAGCTGAAGTAATAATAATAAAAAAGGAATTAGAGAAAGACTTAAATCACTTCACCTTCACTAAAACCTAACGTTAAAACGCACGGGAAAGAAATTCCAAATTTCAATTGTGCAAAATACTGAGCACTGCACTTCATTTGAATGATCAAGGGACTAGTCTACAGCGTATGGCAGTACTCGACGGATCCCGCGCGTGCAAAGCCATTTTACTCGCGTGTACCGTGCAGCCTTCAAAGCACCCGCGTGCAATGACGCGTGTGGGTTGCTACACAACCGCACCTGGAGATTATTAGTCCCGGGTCTGGAAGAAATACAAACTTTAATGTCACTCCCTGAAAAGGGCTTTTCAATGACAATTATAATTTATTTACAAGATTATACGTCAAAACGATAAAATCTAAAAGTTACAATGATGCAATGATTTATATAAGAGTAAAAATAAAGCTTAAGATTGGTCGCTAAAAATAACCAGATAAAAAGTTGATGCAAAAGCTAAGACAGACTAGAAAGGATAGCGGCGAATAAGTTGGCTCAAAGTTTTCGAAGCACGTCCTCGACCCAACATTGGGAAACAAATGTTCACCCTTCAGGCAATAGATCTCTGCCATAATATTCCTCATTACGTGAAAACCTCAGTAAATTTAGCTAAATTTTCATTTGCTAAAGAAGTGATACAGCTATTAGGGGCTAAGTCGAAAACCTTGTGGTTTCTTTTAGCCTCTAGGCTCCAATTAACAACTACTCTCGTTGCTAATTTTTCTAATCAATCTGTAATACATATAATAAATGTTCTTCTCCTGTAATAAATCAAAGTGTGAGTCAATAAAGATTACTACTACTATAACGAGATCCTCACTTTCTCATACGTTTTTGTTGCAGCATTTGTGGCGATTGAAAAGAGGTGATAAAATTAACTTTGGTTTCAATCACCAGAAAATTTCTCAAGCGCTTGTTTTCCTTACATTTAACACTCGGTTCAGCCATTTTGATCATGTCGCTGGGTAAAACCTCAGGTACCCCACCCACTCTGGTGCTGACAACCTGAAGACTGAATAAAGGAAGAGAGAAAGACAAATGAGTACACAGGATACCCAACCACTCAGGTGCTAGCGGCCTAAGACTGAAAACAAGAGAGAAAACAAAGGCTAGCTTCGTGGTCAGCCTATGACGTTTAAGCGAAATTCCGTAGAACAAAGTGACAGTATTGCTTTCCCACTACTTACCAGTACTAATAATATTTCTACACCTCAGTGGAGAGACACAACATGGATCAGAGTTTCTTGTCTAAGGAATCAAAGACTGGAAGACCATAACTTGAATTATTGACCTTTGGGTCAAATGTCTGATGTCCTAACATTATCACCACCATTCGTCCTCAACGACAAGAGCAGATTAGAACTAAATGTATAAAGGGATACAACTGCCGCTATTTTGAGCAGTAATCCATAGTTTCTGAATTAAGACTTTGCAGTCTACCAGAGATAATGGAGTTAAAAGCACAACACGTTTATGAGCACATATAAAAGTTGTTGCTGCATAGAAACTCACGTTACCTTCTTCGTTGAGACTTCATTTAGCGCGTAATAATTAACGTGAGGGTGTGGTCACATATTTCCATCTTCCAAAGAGGGGGACTATTGCAAGCCAACCCTAAATATTGCTATTCAATGCAAAGATATGTCAAAACTTACCCGCAACTAGCAGCTTCAACAATTGCAATACAAAATGCCTCTGTTAGGGATGTATTAAGAAAGATGTCACCCTGAACAAGCACCTTCATTGAAAACACAACAAAACGTTTTGTCAAATGAGAAATTGTAAGTATTTAGTCTCTTGGGATTAAAGAGGGTGGTTTCTTAAGGAGACGGTGAGTTACGAGAGATTGCAAAACACAATGTCCAGAACATTTTCAAACTGGATTTCACAAAGAGACTTGCTGTAGTTTTAATTTGAGTTTGGTTTGAAACACCATGTTTGACAACAAAATAGTGTCATGTTTTTTTGCAAAAATTATGTAGCCACGTTTAGATGGAAATCGAACCAAAGGGATAAAACAAACTTACAAAAAATAGGTCAAATAGTTCCTGAAGAGAAAACAAAAGATTTCAATACCGTGGAGGAGGTTTGGAAATGTGATCTTAATTATCATAAAATTTGATGAATTGAATTGAATTTCTCCAAGAATTATTATTTTTTATTTTATTATTACTATTTTTTTTCAAGGTTGTGTAAGTTGGGCGTGGATTCAACCAATCTTATAGCAATTTATAATTCTCCAAGAATTAAAATGGTTTAAGCTATATCAAACACTCGAAAGGGTGTTTATTATTATCATCTGATTTCCAAAAACCTCAAAGTTGATTAAAAAAACTCAGCTATGCCTCATTTTTAACCTACTTCTCAGTGTTCGGAAATCGGATGAAACACTCATGCTCATGTTTGATATATTGTATCTAAATTTATAACGAGTGACTATTTCAAATAAGGAGACTGGACTGGTGTTTTGACTGCAACTGAAGGGCTCAGAGCATAACCAAACCAAATGACTTTTCAGCTTTCTTTTTGGTGTTTAAGCTCAGATTCACCGGAGTTTTTAAATGTGGCCTTGAATTACTTCAGGAAACGTTCCAATGTCTTATCTGCTGTTTTGCACTTCGTTTGCAATAAAACCCCATGATTATGTCGATTATGGACAAGATTTTCGTTGTCATCACAAAGCGAAGTGCTTAGCAATGGATAAAACATTGGAGCAAATTTTCCTGAAGTAATTCACAAAGTGGCGGCGTGGTCAAGTGGTTAGAAACGCGGACTCGTAATCTGGAGGCCCCAGGTTTGAATCCCCTCTCTGACCACTAGCTTGGATTTGTTTTGGGATAGTCCCCTGTTCAAATCCTCTGCCACACTTTGTAAATAGCCAACTGGCAAGCCTTCCTGTCAGTTGGGATTTTTAAAGAGTTTCTGTTCTGTTTAAAAATATTTGTTTGATTACACAGCCCTACAAGCTTCTAGCTTCAGATATAACCGTGTACAAATAAATTTACTTTACTTTTACTGGACTTCACAGCCAATCCCTGGCTGAACTTACATCTCTGACTTTCTCGTGCTCTAACTTTCCTAGAAATGTAACTCTGTCTTTAAGTTTACACTGTTCACAGACATCTTCCAGGAGGGCACGCTTTGGGCCATCACCACCTAAACAACAACAAAACAAGAACAAAAGAGAACTTCATTACTGCAGCTACTCCCTCAGACAGTTACTAACTTGCATCAACAACAACAACACATCCTTTATTTAAACATGATCTGATTCAAAGCATACAAAATAAAATAATGCTTGTGGGGTTGTGTTAACTATAAGGTAAAAACTAATTTAAGAAAAAAATTAAAATCCGTTTCAAATGGTACGCTAATAGTGATATTTAAGAGTAAGAGAACTGGATAAAAGAATAAAATAATGAAAAAAAATTGTGTATCAATTATTAAAACCTAATAACAGGTATAAACGGTGTTATGTCTGAGGAGTGATTGCACAGACTGGACGTTAAATCCAAGGCCCCTAAAAAATTTGCCCCTTTTCAAGTTAAAAGTAAATCCACTGTACTTTCAGACAGAAATCCATAAAGTGCATGGATCCATTCCATTAGTATATGACTAATACAGAGTAGAATAATTTGTTTTTAAAATTTCTTTCAAATCGTGGTACAGTAATCGAGTTGCGGAGTTCTAAGATTGCAGCTCCCGAAGGGTTGGAGTTCACCAGACTGTGTTTGGGGGGTTTTGTTATTACATCCTTTATGGATTAATTAAATTAAACATAGTAACTGATTCTGTTCCAGTCTGTCTCAAATTTCCATTTTTAGCACAAAGAAATTTCTAAATGTAGGATTATCACATTGATAATCTAAAGTTCCATACAACCTTCTCAATTTATTATAGTACATAGCAATAAAATGCTCCATTCTGACTGGTTCCCTGTGCACTTAATTTCACAAAATCAGAACACAGTCATTTGACTGCCCAATTAAAGCTGTTTTTTTCAAATTGGATACCTGTAATTTCATCTCTTTCCAGTGGGACTGTTCAAGATATTTTGTAAGGCCCTTTTAAATACCTACGGCATACACTGTAGAGGACAGTTTTCCCTGTCCTTTTCTATAGTTAAGCTTGTGAAATCCCTACCTAGCCTGGAAAAAGAGGCGGCACCTCCACGTATAGTCCATTACAGAGAGTACCCCCCCTCCCCTCCCTGGGGCAGCCACATAGCCATGGACAGATTTAGGGGAGGTGACAAAGGCATTAACTTCTCCACTGCAGCTCCATGTCTACAATTTTTTTATATCAAAGATGAGTCTCAAGACTAATGTTATTTTTACCACAACCAAGATTTGGCTTTACCTTTAATGTTTTGTAACAATGAAAACAGAACTTTGGTTTTCATTTCTTGATAGTCTTCTTTTTTACAGTAAAATTTACTGTAAAATTTCATTAATAATTCATTTATCAGTGAAGGAAATAGCATCTCAGAAAGCCTAGATTTTTGTGACATTTTTAAGGATGGGAGGGGGGGGGGGGAGGCATGCCTGGCCTGATAGAATAAAAAGTAATTTATTATTGAAAACTTACCAATAATAAACTGTACATCTGAATAATTTGCACACATGATAGGTAGTATTCCAGCCAACAGGTCCATACCTTTTCTGTACACCAGTCGACTCACCACTACAATAGTGACTAAAAGTCACAAATTAAGCAAGACTTTAAAAGCATACCAAGAGCAGATTGTGAAGACAAAAATTTTATTCTCTGTTTAAGTAAGGGGAAGGGAGTTCTGAACATTTTACTTTCCACACTACTTAATTATTCAGAATTTCAACTTCTTTCTCAATGGCTCCTTCTTCTGAACTTTCTTCTGTTGCAAAAAAAAAAAACATTTGCATCATGAAGTGGGGTTTTGTACGTTGATAAGCACTGCTTTCAGGCAGTAAAGAGGACTATTGTACTCACGTTTGACCTGACAGGAAGTTGGCAATATATCTCCAAATTAAGCAAGCCTTCCACCTGACATGCCAAATTTTATACTAGCGTATCAGTAAAGTAATACATTGTGTGGTTGCAGAAAATATCCATACCACAACCACAAAGGAATCAGAAATTTAGAATGGTGGGGGCCCTGGAAATTCCAGAGGGGTAAATGATTAATCAGATTATAGTTACGCTTTTGATGGTGGATTGATTTCGTAGTGAAAATTTGTAGCATCTTCGGATTTGTTGTGCAGATTTCAGGGTCTTCAAAAATATCACCATGATTATAAACCTTATTCAAATGTTAAACCTCTCTATAATTATAGGAATGTCATTGCCTCCTCAGTGAAATTTCTGTGCCATGTCTAAGACAATGCCAAATATAGCAAACAGTAAAGTTAGAAAGCAAGACCGAATCTGGAAATGCTTGACAAAAAACACGCAAAAGAGACGCTTCAGACAATTTTTGTAAAATAAGAACAATACTTATTGGTGTGCACCTCATACCCATCAAATAGTCAAAAATTAAAGACCAAATTCGAAGCAATATCACTCACTTTTTCCTGAGGTCTTTTTTGAGGAATCAGGGGTAAATACATTAGCATCAACAGCATTAGGTATGACAGACACCATGCGAGGATTCATTGAAGCACGCAACACTGTGTTCTCCTTACTGAAAAAATAAATTAAAAAAATGAACATTGGGCAAATATGTTAAATATATTTCAGCAGAAAGCTGTAATTGTAAAATCAAGCCACCTCTGTGCTTTTTCAGGATATAAATGGCAAATTAAAGCTTTGTATAGCTGTTGTTTGTTACACAACATGGCATTTTATATTTTAGACTGGAAATATTACACAAAACAGGAGTGACAGTGTACTAAGAGTTAAAATGTGTTTATTCTTTTCTAAAGGGCTGTTTGCACGACATGTAAAAAAATTGTATGGATCCGTTCAAAAATGGTATGGTACCCAAAATTTTAATAAAGAAACACCCGTGCTGTTTTGGGTCCATAGGCGCCTATGGACCCAAAACAGCAAGGGTATTTCTTTACAAAAATTATGGGCACTGTACATACCACTTTTGAACGGGTCCATACCATATTTTATCTGCCATGTAAACAGCCCTTCAAACAACCCATGTGAAACACTGTTCTTAAATAAAATAAATCAAGACATGTTATTTTTAAATAACTCTTAAAAGAGTCAATGTATTTAGCACAGAGCACTATTTTATTAAGGACACTAGCTCCTGATCAAACTGGAATTCATGATGGTTTTTGAGGAGGGGGGAAAACCATAGAACCTGAAGGAAACCTTCTCAAACAAGGGTGAGAACCAACAACGAACCTGGGCCACACTGGTGGGAGGCAAAGGCTTTCACCACTGCACCATCCCTGCCCCCAATGATATTTAACCATGGCCATTTGGCGTGGGGAATAAAAAAATGGTGTGTAGCAAAACATTGTACACCACAAAAGAAAGAAAGTCATGTTATTAGGTGGGGTAGTGTTTAATTGTCAGGTTTTATTTTGTCTCGCAAAATCAGGAGCATGTATATGGAGTCATCTGATCAAATACAGTTAACGGCAATGTCTCGTCTGCAAATTGCTATGAGATCCTATTTTTTTGCAAGTGGGCATTTTTCATCATGCTCTTCCAAAACATATCATATCATTCCATAGTTTCCAAAATTAAGGGCCTGTAACATGGCAAATTTCAGCCTGAGCTGAAATTTCAGATCCTTTAGGGGGACTGAGAAAGTTCCAGCACAAGTCAAAACTTAGCCTGGAGTGAAAGTTCCTGCCCAGTTAGCTCTCAAACTGTGCTGGAACTTTCAGGTAAATGCAATCAAACGTTAGCCCAGGCTAAAAAGTGGGCATGTGAAAATGCTTTATCTTGAGTTTATTTTACCCCATGTAATTTCAATTTTGTTCGGGCTGAAATTCATCACATGACTATGATGAAATGTCAACCCCATCAACAGGGCCAAAATTTCAGCCCAGGATGAAATTTACCATGTAATCGGGCTCTAAGTTTGTGTGACATCCTGACTTTAGGAGTCTACCAAAGCTAGGATCTCTGGGCTTGCTCCAAACACTAGATGACCCTGAATAACGGCTTACTACCAATGACTAAGAGAATACAAAGCTGCAAACCTTGTATGTGAAACACAAATCACATGATCTATATCCGCCAAAGAAAACTGTAAAAATTTATTGGTGATAATAGAACTTGCATCAGCAAAACCAAACAGTGAGTGGTCAGTGAACAGGGTGCGCAGTCCCATGGTTCGAGCATGAAGGAGGGCATCATGACAAAGAGTAGAGAAAGCCTTGAAAAAGAACAATAAAGGAAAAAAGTTTAGGTTGCCTTTTATTGTCTGGGTATATTACGAACTCACAACATGATCAGCTCCCAGTTAGCTTGATAGCTCAGTTGGTAGAGCACTGCACCGGCATCGCAGAGGTCACGGGTTTGAATCCCGTTCACGCCTGAATTTTTTCCCAGCCTTTCTTTTCACAACTGCTTAAATTGCATAAATAACTGCAAGGGTCTTTCTTCAATTTAATATTTTTTGTCCGTAAGTAGAAGCAAAATAAAAATAATTCAACTTACTGAATGTCCATGTACTATGGTAATCTTTTCTCGCAGAAAAATGCATCTCATCAAGGGCAGTGTTGTGTAAAGAGTTGGTAACACACACTGATTATGAAAAGTGGCAAACGGCAGATAATACACCTAGAATAACAAAAAAATAAATAATAATAATAACAATCTTTTAATAGGATGCTCCATCACAAGAGTGGTTTACATAGAGGTCCTATTACTAGATGTATATTACATGTATATGATGCAATTAAAATATAAAAAAATTAAGCTAAAATCGAGATATAAAAATAATTACAACATACACACTGCAAGGATTAAAAACAAACTCTTAATTATAAAAAGCAGAAAAAAGACACTTCTTAAAAATTGGAAAACTTGCTGAGTTTCTTACAGTACTCTCTCACTCATTTAAGTCTTTGAAACAGTGGTACCGCGAACAATGTTTTCCCCAATTATATTTGATTTTGGGGAGCTTGATACTATCATTATTGCGCGTATTGTAGGAGTGCATACACTCTTTCTTACAATGTCCAAAGAATGATTAAATGGCATCAGCATCAAGTTCTCTAGAAACAGGATTAATCACTGAGACTGTTCTTTTCGATATAATCAGGATTCTTAAAAAATAGAAGAAGGAATACATGAGAAAATCATTGATAGCCAAGGTAATGAAAAATATCCAAACTACCAAGAACATTAAAGTATCAACTTCATTTTTCCATTTACTCATACATGTAGATTAGGAGAGGAACTGGATTATGAATTAATTAAGTGACACAGGCAAACCACACAAGGGTACAAAGCAATTGTAGGGGAGGGGATGGTGGGTAGGAGGTAGGAAGATTCTGCCAGGTATCAAATGAATATTAATTTTTCATTTTGTTTTTTGTTTTTTGTTGTTGTTGTTGTCGTTGTTTTTTTTCCTGGCTTTTTTTTTTTTTTGATAAACATTATTTGCCATGGGTATTTTTAGATACAAAAGCTGAGTGGTACTTTTTTTTTGCTTTGTTCTTTTATTCTGTGTTTTTTGTGTGTTATTCCTTTTCCATAATTTCTAATAAGTATTGAATTTTAATTCTCAAGGCTCAAGTAAGATCCCCAGGAGCATAGTACCAATTAAACATGTTTGTATTAATAGTGCATACATTAAGGCCAATTGAAGGCCTGGGAGCATAACCGACTTATGTCGAATTTGAGCGTGGCTTTTGATTTCGCATGGATTTGTCCGAATTTTCGCTCTCCCTGGTTTGGAAAACATTTCGCGGTTTTACAATCATGGCCAAAACTCCTTGACAAAACCAAACACGAACAGAACAAAAACCACTTGCTTACTTCTCCCTCCCACCCCCTCCCCCTATGCAATGACAACCGAACACAGACAGCCAAAAAACCACTCACTTACTGTTTCTCCTTTCATAATTCTACCACAGTTACTTCTCCCTCCCCCCCTCCCCCTTATGCAATGTTGATGTGGGAAGTGATACTTGCCAGGAAACTGTTCGTGACCCAAAAGACAACATTGAGTCAGGGGGAGGGGGAGGGGGATTTGGTAGTTTGCTTGTCTACAAGTGAACGTGCTTGGAAGGCAAATTTTGTTATAGGTTTTGTCCACGTCAGACTCGTTTTCCAAATTATCGGTAGGCTAAAAGTTTCCACTGTCCACGAGCCGTGTTTAGTTGCACCAGTTGTTGTTTCTATAAGTAACGTTTGAGATGATATCATGGTTTGCTTTTGCGGATTGTAACAAGCCCAAAATAGATCAAGGCAGTCGGGATAAACAACTTGCGTATCGTACCGGCTAGTTGGTTTCTCTTTTGTTTGGTGAAGTTTGTAAACGCATGACATCTATGGATCTTTTGAAAAGTTATGAAATTGACGAATGCAGTTCACAGGAACTGGTGGAAATGTTGTCCAAAGAATCCCTCCTTGGTAGTGATGACTGTGCCGTGGCGAATTTTTCAATTAGATTATCAAATCCCACGGGAGCATCAGAGACAAATCCCGCCATGTGCAAGGTGTTTTGCAAGCCTTACTTGTGGTTTGCCAGGCTTGAAATTCGGTATGTAACGATTAACTTGACAATTTCAAGGCAACGATTCAATAAAAGTACGATTAACATAGATTTTCAACGGTTAACACCGACTGCTCATGAAAAGAATAGATAGTCTTTACCTTTTAATAGAGCTGCCGTTAATCGTTGTTAATTGTTGTTAATCATTGAAATGGCTACATGTCTTCCTGTTAATCGTGTAGAATGCTAGTATTTTGCGTTATCAAGAGTGATATGTCGACAAACGGGACAAAGCTGGATTTTACGCCAGGAAATGGACACATTTTCTCTTGGAGAATATAACTGTTTACATTTCGGACATTCCTGTCACGTACGTAGTAGTTTGTAACAGAATCAAATAAAAGCGTGACAGTGTTCTTTTCGTTGCTCCCGCGAAAAACACTGCTTTCGTGTGCTGTGTTTCAAAGACAACGAGTGTATATTGAATACAAGTATTTAATCCTCAGTGCATTGTCCTTTTGGTCATCCAATGTCTATAACGATATATCTTTACAAGATGGTAAAATTTCTCAATGGCATTAATACGAAACACAAAGCGGCGTGAAAAAATACTGGACAATGGTTTTTAATCGAATTGCAGTTCACATGCAAAAGTTTGGACAAATCCGAGCTACATCGAAAAACGGGCTGCAATTCAACATAAGTCGGTTATGCTCCCAGCCCTTCAATCAAAATATAAGCAAAGAATAGTTCTTTGTACCTTGAGGTAGTTGGTCAAATAACGAACTCCACTGCGCTCCCCATAAGAATGTGTAACCACAACAACCTGGCATCATCAGATCAAAAGGAAACAAACTCTCAGTTGAATATTATTCAGAAAATTAACCCCTTCAGGCAGCTGGTATATTGGAGGATATCATCCAAAGGCTGACAGATTGTCAAAAAGAGTGAACAGCTGGCCACGAAGAGAAGCTTAGAGGGCCACTGTGAAATTTGAGGACAATTGTTAACCAACTGCTAACAGTATAATAAAAGTCCTGTAAATCAGTCAGGGCAAACTAACATGCATACATGAAATCAGTTTTCTTGATGCGCACATGTGTGCCTCACGCTAATACGTAACGGTTCGCAGATATAAAACTAAGTAAGTAAGTAACTTTGTTTAATTTACCCGCATATTGCATATGAGCAGAGGCTTGTTTAAATGCAAATGCGCTTTACAACTTAATTTAAGATATTAAAAATGTGGTATTTACAATTAAAAAAAAATAAATAATCATAAAGATGGCTTCCGCTGTTCCGCTTTATAAATTGACTGTCATGGAGACAATCTTAGACAAACTATTGCAGGGTTACGGAAAACCACTAACAAGTTAATAGCATGCCTCGAACACTCCATTCTTGTGAGATAAAACCAAACAAACATGACTGTACATTCACCTTATGGCCGCGCTTGATCAAACATTGCGACAGCTGATAGATGTGGCTCTCCACTCCCCCCATATTTGGGTAAAAGAAATCGGAGACCATGCTAAAAATCAACAGCACATTTCCATCGTTAACTTAGAATAAGATTACAGTTACTCCTGTTCCCGAAGCACAGAATGGAGGGACAATCTGCTTACCAAATGTGGTGTTTTTGTGCTCCGGGAGCCGCCATCTTGGTTTATCATTTTGAAGTCAGCCGCTGACCAGATAGATCACCTAAACTCGCCTCATTCCCCCAGACCTTTGTACGGTCGCGCTCAATCTGAGATGTCCATTTGTTTTTTGAACGGT
The DNA here is from genome assembly GCF_977016875.1 of Pavona decussata. NCBI lineage: Eukaryota > Metazoa > Cnidaria > Anthozoa > Scleractinia > Agariciidae > Pavona > Pavona decussata. Next base: position 2,333,079 of record NW_028145515.1, on the reverse strand, counting down.
CCGAATTTTGTTATGTCAGAAAATTTAACCGTCCTCAATTCAGACAAAAAAAATTCACATTTATTTGAGAAAAACTGATAATAGAAACTTGGGAAAGGATTTTTGATTTACTTGTTATACAGAGCGTGAGGGATGAACAACAACTTGAACTTATAAATAAAACTGTAAGAGCGGTTTTTCAATAGGCCATTTTACAGTTGTGTGATTAGTGACCTGGCCTTGGATTGGAAGCGAGGCTGGGGGAGACCTTGTTTTGATACAAACCTCACTGCTTTTCATATGTAGATCATGCTGTTCTTTCGTTAACTAGTTTTCATTTACATATGAAAAGCATTGAGGTTTGTATCAAAACAAGGTCACCCCCAGCCTCGCTTCCAATCCAAGGCCAGGTCACTAAGCACACAACTGTAAAATGGGCTATTGAGTTTTGCATTACTTCGCTCTGTGATTGGTTAACAAAACTCGCGCCACTTTCTTCAACCAATGGGAGTCCAAACCCAAAAAAATCGTGTTGTCGCCGCACGAGTTTTCGCGCAGTTACATGAATTTAACATGAATGACCCAAGCTAATTTTCTGTTCACGCTCACATCAAGTAGTGACATCACTCGCGCCGCGCCCAGCTTGGTTCCAAGCCTTCGCGTAGCACTCTGGAAAAGAGGTTGTCTATCTACATTTAAGATATAAAAAACCTTCAGTTCGAACTTACATTAGTCGATGGCGATTTTTCAAATCCAGTGCACATGCTTTAAATTGTGTCACACGAGATAAGAGAATCACAACAATCAATCTCAATCACTGTGGACGCTGTTATTTCAGTTTATCCAGTTCTTTTATTTAAATCTCACGAGGCCTGGCATGAAACAACAAAAAAATCAAATCAAATTCGAATTCTAATTTCTAATTTTGCTAATCGAATGAACAGGACAATAGCCAGCAACTGAAACACAATTCATAAAAAAAGAAACGGCAGAAGTTCTATATTTATTTCCAGAGCCTTCCTCCTATTAAACAGCGGTCAACTAACAAAGAGACTTTTCACTTCGCGACTTCTGGTCAAGTGTAGTGAAGGCTCTTGACACGAGACAACCAGCAAGCTTAATTCGTTTTCACTTCAGGGCTATTCAGTTCAGTTCAAAGAAATTTTTAGCGACAAATTGTCTTAGTCTTCCTCTTCATCGGGAGATTCGTAGGCTTCTTCGCCAAAAGCTCGGAGGACACAAGAAGCAACCACTAGTTCGTCTTCTTCCTATCAAAACAAAAGGATGACGGTTTTCAATGTCACTTTTTTTGTTCAGACACGTACTTAAAAAGTTACAATACGGTACAATAAACAGTCCAAGAGGAAATTGCTGCTTCAGAAACGGCTTTAATTTCATTCGAATGGTCAGAGTTAGGATCCTTTCTTATAAGTAAAAGTTAGAACTACATTGCACAGCATAATAAACACCAGTCTAGGATGGGAAAGTGCTGCACAATAGGCTTTAATTGAATTGCCTCACTATAGGCTCTTATCCATAGACTCAAAAGTTAGAGCGAAGTTGTACTGCATAATAAACAGTACCACAGAAAAGTACTGCTCAGTAACTTTAATTTGAATGGTCACACTTTAGGATTTCATCCACAGAATCAAACGTTAAAACCACCTTGCTCTGCATAACAAACGATACCTCAGAAAAGTACTGCTCAGTAGCTTTCATTTGAATGGTCACACCTGACGTTAATTTCATCTACACAAGCAAAAGTTAGAACGCTGCGCTGGAAAAGTATAGCTCAATAGAAGTGGACGAACGAAACTTGATATTTCTTACTCACCTCTTCTTTAAGTTTTGCGTTCAAAGCCTTAAATTTGGAGGCGGGAATCTCCGACGATTTTCTTTTCTGGGTAAGAAGGGGCTGCCAAAGAGAAGCGAAGTGGAACGCAGTTAGTATGACAACCCACGGTCAGTAATAAAATGTGGTCGCATTAACGGGATACAAGGGAAGAGAGAGGTAAACTGGGGATGTTTGCTGGGATATGTGAATTTAACTTAATTTATTTTAAACGGAAGTCGGTTTCCCGAGACGTCCACAAACAGTTAGTGTGACGTCACAGAAAGTCATTGGAAAGTGCTAACATCGCATTCTGAGGTAATGGCGGCTGTTGAATATTGATTATGGCTTTCCTAATTGGCATTTACACTGAGGCGTCTAGTACGTTTGCTAACGTCTCGGGAGACGTCTAAAAATAGCTTAAGTGAAATTCACATATCCCAAGGGCTATACGGAGGGTCTCCCTCTCCTTATTTTCTCTTGCGGGATATAAAATGGATCTCAGAATTAACTCTGTAGTGTTTGTTAAAGTGCAAAGTGAACCCATGAAATTCCTACTGAGCATTAGCCCTAGTAAGTAAATGGGAGAGCGCACGAGGCAAAGAAAATAATCTTTCACTTTGGCGGGAATCGAACCCACGACCTCCAGATTCGATCGTCCGCTAATGGATTATCGGGGGGGAGGGGGGGAGGGGGGGGAGAGGCGGGCAACCTTCATAAGAATACCCTAGGACGGCGGTTCGAGTCAGGAGGAATTCAAAACTAGTAAGTTTACAGGAAAGAAACGAGCGAGCCCCTGGGATCCGACTCTTAACCGACTAGTTCCAAAACCCATTGAAATCCTTGTCTGTGATTGGGCACCAAAATATTTCTGTGCCCAATCAGAGTAAGACTTCCAGCAGTCCTACTTTTTTCCTCAGATCGAGCAAAGCGACGATAACATTATGCAAATTAGAAAAGTGCGCGCGCGTGACAGAACTTAGGAGAAGAATGAAACTGTTCGCAGTCTAAATCAGAGTCCAGCTGCTTTCGCGCTACTTTCGTGACTCTTATACGAAAGTGTTGACCGGCAAACTGTGTTTTTCGTGCAGGAGAGCTTTCCTCGAGAAGAGTTTCATTGAAAAGGCGACCCCCAAACCGAAGAAATCCCGAAATTTAGCATGTTCGCAAGCCTAACCTACAAAGCACCAACTGGAAAAATCAGAATGTGGACTAATCAAAGGTGAGTTCATAAACTCAGTCCAGAGTACAATTACCCCGATTTTACGATCGTTGATCTAACGATTTTTCCGATTTAACGATCAACATTCTGTGTCCCGGCAAAAGTTATTTATAAATCCGGAGTTCGTTTACAACGATATCCCGATTTAACGATATGATTTTGCTGTCCCCTTGCCATATCGTAAAATCGAGGTTCCACTGTATCATAATTTTCAAGTTCATTATTTAGGACAATTCCTCGTGAAAAATGAGACCAAGTTCCTAACCGTAACCCTATCTAGACATCTAGACCGGACTTTCTCTCTTTTTTTTTTTGTCTTCTTGGGCCGGGAGGGGGGGGGAGGCGGATTGGGCCCCCCGCCTCCATAACTTTGCAAGTATAAATGCTATGGGCCAGTTATTAAATGACAGTTTAGACGGTGTTTAACAAAACCACGTCCTAAGCCGTTTTCAATTTTGCCAACAATCATATCTAAACGTTGTCTACTGCTGACGGTAACAAGAAGGCTTGCATCCCAGACTAGAAAACTATTATCCACTGAAAATAACTGACTTAGAAACAGATTTGGAGGCCCACTCATTGTATTAAGCCGCGGCCTAAGTTAGACTCTGTTCTGGCCCTATGACTCTAGATAGGGTTAATCCGTTTAAGACTTTTCAAAAAAGGAAAATCTCCTGGAAACCATATAACCTATTGGGCGGCACGCCCCCGGCCTTTAATGACCTGCTTAGGAAGTAACAACTCCTTCCTAGGGGATATTGTAGGAGCTTACCGAAAGCCAAGGATCATCCAAACAGGATGCTGCAGTCGGTCGACGCCTAAAATGGTAAAAAATAAACAAACAACTACTTCACTCTCTCGTCTGCACACGCATATGTCCCCGGTCCAAGGGGTTTATGAGTCCAGAACTTGATTTTATTTTCCACAGGATGAACCAAAACTTGCCAGACCACAAACATTTCAAATGATCTAATGATGTATGGCTTGAGTTTGTTGTTGGTTGTCGTTTTTGCTTCAAGAGGTTTTCCTCCGGGTACTCCGGTTTTCCCCTCTACTTAAAAACCAACATTACCAAATGATTTCAATTCAATCCGGAATCCGAGGGCTACGGGTTGGGAAGTCAGTAGGTGTAATAAGTGCCTCCCTAATATTTATTCGTTCTTTTGTAAGTGCTTTTACAAAGAAAAGAAATCTATTCTTATTGTCGTGTTAAGGACGGTGCCTAATTTCTTACTGCGAGACGTCCTGCGCATCTCGAGGTCCTCGTTCCCAGAGCCCACGTGTCTTTTGGTTAGTGCCTGGCGCTGACCAAAAGACACGTGGGCTCTGGGAACGAGACTGCATATCGAGATACTCGGTTTTCCCATGGGTGGTGCCTTCTATTTCTGCGCGGTTTAAAATTATGCAGAGAAAGCAGAACTTAGCAAGTGCTCTTGGTATCCAAAAAGAAAATTGGGGGTAATCATACATTTTTCAGAAATAATAAAGTTTTAATTTGGAACAAACTCCATACATTGCTTTATATTTTACTGCTTTTTAGAATAATTGTTGTTTAATTATCTCTAAAAATGCGTAGTTCCCCCCAATTTTCTTTTCGGATTTCAATAGCCCTTGCTGAGATCTGTTTTTCTCGCATAGTCATAAACCAAACAAAAATATGAGAATGATGATTATTCTAGAAAGTGACGCAGGCATACTCGGAAAAAAGAAATCCGAGTGCTCCTATCAGGAGTCGAACCTAAGACCTTCCGATTACTAGTTCGGATGCTCTACCACTGAGCTACAGGAGACTCGTGGGAGCTAAGGCCATTAAACTAGGTTCATGGGACAAACATCCTGCATACTGCTAGGATTTGAATGTCGAACGTGTGGTATATGAAAGAAATGTGATGGTATATTTCATATTCAATTTCTCTTTCTTTTCAATTTAAGGACTTACTCAGGCTGTCGAACGAGCAGTTTCTTTATCAGATTTTCAGCTTCTTGGGTAGCGTTTCGGAACTCATTGGCTGGCATGATAACGTTCGCAGCTCTGACTTTAGCAGTGACTTTCTCATCGACATCTTCATCACCATCGGCATCCTCGATAGTGAATGGTAATGTACCACTCAACCTGTTGACGCACGTCAATCAATCATTGAAGTGATCTGCAAACTTGTTACAACTTCAGTCAGTGAACCCCAGCTGTCTCGAACACGCTTCCCGCTTAGCTTCGCCTGTTCCAGGCGTTAAGGAAGTGAATTGGGAGCGGCGCCAAGAAAATTGTGTCTTCTTGTTTTTACCGCTCCTCTCCTTTATTATTCACATGCACCGCAATTTACCTCGCCCCTCTCCCCAGTCTCTTCTCGTTTTTTTCCGCTCCTCGTCTTTATTATTCACATGCATCGCAATTTTCTGCACCCCGCTCGCTACTATCTGAACCCCTTGAACAGGCTATGTTGAGCGGAAAGTAGTGTAATGGGACACTATCATACATTTTTAGTAACGCTTTAAAGAGGAACTCTTTTGTTGTACGTTTTTAGTTAGGAAATTGTTTATATACCAGGCTAACCTCACGATTTCCCTTATTCCCTATTTTGTAATTGTATTGTAGCCTCCTGAATAAAATGTTATGTGTACGTTGTTATGTTATGTCTCAAAGGGGGAATAGCTTTGACAGTTGACGGTTACATTTTGCCAATTTTGACGGTTGAGGGTTAAATTTCAGGGATTTTGACGGAGTAATCGGACTAATGTTTTCAAGTTCTCCGCTTGAACCTTAAAGAAAAACCTATTGCCCTAGTTCTTTAGCGGAGAATTCGCTTGATTTCGTTTTTACGGGGACCCAAAAGCAATTCATCTATGACCAAGCTAATATGATTTAAGCAAAGAACCCATACCGCTATTCGAAGCAAAATTAAAGGGCACATAGTCCCCAGCTGGGATTGTAGTTCGCCCTGTTTACATATATACAGGATTCCCACAGGCACTTTAACCTTAAATGTCCAATATCAAAACGCCAATTCTCCATTCATGGACAATGCAACTAGTAAAACTCCTTATTCAGGACTTACAATATGTACAGGAGCACTCCCACACTCCACATGTCAGCTCCCCAGTTCGTCATTTCGAAGTCGAGAACCTCAGGAGCTGATAGAGAAAGCAAACAGGTAACAATAAGAGGGCATTGATCGAAGTTAGGACTTTGGCGTTAGCTTGTCTCATTCTTTTTTTTTTTTTTCGCATAAAAATGGTACAAGAGTTTAAAGAACCTACAGACGTGTATTGCATGGTATATAATTTAACTTATTATAGTAAATGAACGAAATAAACACAATTAAAACTGGAAGGACAGGGCACCGGATAGGGCGCACGGCAGATTCAATGTTTGCAGGAAAAATTTAATTGATGCAGGGCAGATTTAATGTATACAGGACAGATTGAATGTATGCAGGACAGATAAATGTATGAGAGTATGTAGAGGTACAAGTGACAAGCGAAATTTGACCTAAATTCGTTCCTAGCGATTTCATACCTCCTCTGGGGTAAGTAGCGAGGTTGAATTTGTGCCCGGCGTAGTTCTTAATTTGCCCTTTGTTTGGCGGTTTGTTTGTTTGTTTGTTTGTTTGTATTTTCGTTCGTTTCTTTGTTTGTTTACTACCCACCCTCAAACTCTGTTACTCCAACTGCATCCACAAGCTGACCACCTTGGGCTTGAATCTTCCTTGCATTTCCATAATCAATGAGCGTCAACTTGAATTCTCTTGATACGAAAATATTCGCAGGCTGTTTGAAATAATTTAAGATAATAAACAGAAAGAGGTTAATGTAGACCTTGGTCATGTGGTGATAAAAACAGTGACTTTATTCCACACCCATACAGTCTCCAGGAGCGTTGCGTGACGAGACACAGAACAGCTGCGAGGGAGAAAAAATATCACCGCTAAGTCATCAACAGGGTCCGAAACCACGACCTTCCGATCATGATGGTCTCACTCGTTAATTACTAAACGACCACTTTTCTACACGCGCGTCGGACAAAACGAAAACTGTGCTTAATTTATTTCAGAGGGGATTTAAGTTCGCCTGAATCCCAAAATCCATCGCTTCTGCACGCGTTAAGTGCCTATATTTTCTTACCCGGATATCAAGATGTACGATGTTCTGCCTGTGTAAGTAGCAGAGCGTTTCGATAAGTTGTGCAATCACCAGAGACGCGTCTTCCTCATTGGCTTTCGACTTCTCTCCCAAGTATTCAAGCACTTCCTTGCCTTCGACCCTTTGAATATGAAAGAAGTTAGATCAGCTACCAAGGTGCAGTTCTTTTCTATGTCGTTTTAGGCGCATGAAAAACGTTGCCATTAAATCAACAGTAATTTGAAATGAAAGCTTTTGAGAATTGCTCTCCTGTGGTACTGTTCATTATGCTACACAAGGTGGTTCTACCTTTTGAGTCTGTGGATGAAATCCCAAAGTGTGACCATTCAAATGAAAGCTACTGAGCAGCACTTTCCTGTTTTACTGTTTATTATGCTGTAATATGTCTGCCTAACGAGGTCCTTAAAATTCCTAGGGAGCATCGCACAATGTGATTTTCGCCACATTTTATCTAATCGATTTACTTCATTCGCCTGTATAGAGTCAGACAAAAGCATTACTTTCCTGTGGTGTTGTTTATTGTGCTGCTCAAGATGGTTCTAGCGATGAAATCATAAAGTGTGTCCATTCAAATGAAAGCTACTGAGCAGTACTTTCCCGTGGTAATGTTTATTATGCTATACAAGGTGGTTCTAGCTTTTGAACCCCTCCATCCATGTCTAAACCGTCGCACTGATACGGACCGTAATAGCAATTTACGGTCCGCACTTTCGTTTCGCAAGGACCGCGGTCACGTTTAAATACGGTCCGAATACCGAGCGCTTCAGGGCAATGTGTGTCGCAAATGTCAACGGTCGGTGCTTAAATTTTGCTTATGGTCCGAATACGGAACGTGCTTTTCATATTATCACCTCAGGCAAATGTGAGTTAGAATGCCAAGGGTTCGTACGTTTCGTACATGCAGATCCTTATCCATCCTTACGGACCTCATTTGTGATTAACGGACCATACGTGCGAGTGTAAAAACGTGAGAACGTGCATTCCAGCACAACTTGTAACTCAAAGAAAAATACAAATAGAGCGGTTTTCAATCGAGTGTCGTAAAGCCAAAACCAAAGTAATTACTCTGGCCAATCACAACAGGTGCAAACAGCGCATTGAACCAATCAGAATTCAAAGCAAATACATGCAACCGGCGCCAAGCGCGGGAAAACTCGTGCGAGCGTGGCACGATTGGTTTTTCTTTTACACCTTATTGGTTAAGAAAGTGGCGCGAGTTTTATCAACTAATCACAGAGCGTAGTAATGCGAAACCAAAGCAAAAGCGCAATTACTTTCGACACTCAATTGAAAACCGCTCTATGACCATATTAAACTCACTTACATGCACTTGCATTCGGTATTTTCTCTTGGTTTTAATATTTCTCAAAGTGAATTATGGACATTTTCTCCAGTTTTAAACTGGGAATGAAACCGTTAAACCGTTTCACGGTAGAGAGGATGAACCATATATGATACCCACCGGTCCATGATGATGACTACGTATTTTTGAACAATGTATCCATCTTTGGCCGTCAGCAGTTTGTCGTGCTTGAAGGTTTTCATGATGTCGAACTCTTGCTTCGCGTTTTTTTCGGTATCCGCGTCGTACTTGATCAACTTGGCTGCTAACGTTTTTCTTGTTTTCTTGTCGGAGCAGGTTTTTACAACAGCATACTTTCCTCTATAAGCAAAAAAGAAACGCTTTAATAACTTTTCTTGCTATAGTTTCAAACTCATTAAACTGATGAGTCCTGCAATCATTGCAATGTGATTGTCTCTCATCTTAACAGGTAAAAGCATTGCATCAATGACTGCATCTGTCCAGAAAGTTGTTAACATTACTGCGATGGTCCTCCATCCGAAATTCACATATATGATAATTAATGTTAACGTTTTTATATTCCCCTTCTAAGCCGAGGGCAAAACACAGACTTACAAAATGACCAGTTCCAAGATGGTTGTGTATATTGCGCCTGAAAGTCTATGACTCACAAGAGATTTTGTTTTTAGATGGAACTGAAATATATGAACATTCATTTCATATATTTCAACAAATACCCTATGTATGAACTACGGATGAAAGATTCAATAGATTAAAGACCCTTGCCGGGTCTTGTACGCAGCTTAAGTGGCTGCAAAAACCGAGCAATTGAAGCCTCAAAAATAATCCATGCAAGGTTGAACGGGGTTCGGATCCAAGACCTTTGCGATTCTGGTGCAGTTCACATGTACGATAATTCACGTTTTATTTCCATCTATTCTTCTCCCATCGATATTACGAACTCACAAAATGGCTACCTCGTAGTTGGCTCAGATAGCTCAGTTGGGGTTGGAATCCTGTTTAAGCCTGCTTAACTGCTTTATAAATGTCTTTTATTTATGAAATGTTTATTTCTCTTGTCCAATTTAAAATTTTAGTTCAAGGTTGGAAGAATTCAAACGGTCAATGAACGCTGCAGATGTAAGAATCTAGAAGTCTTGAAGCTAATGCTGTTTCAAGCAAACGGTCCCAGAAGAGCCTAACAAAAACCCTGGATAACGTTAAACTAATATTTTGATCGAGCGCGCCCTGGATCCTGCAACGACGGATAGTGCGGGAGGTCACGTGGTTAACCTGTCGATGAAGGTACAGTCAAACCTCTTTATTAAGGACACCAAGGGCACAGGAATAAGTGTCCGCATTATAGAGGTGTCCGTTTCAGAGAAGTAGGCTTTACATGGATTTCGGTCTCTCAGGGACCAAGTGAACTGTCCGTAATAGAGAGGTGTCCGTATTATAGAGGTGTCCGTAAGGAGAGGTTCCACTGTAGTTAAGTTGCACCTCTGCGTCGTTCCCAGGCCTCATCGCTGTTCGAGCAAACCGAGCTTCACGTCGGAGACTAAGGCCCGCACTCAGACGATTGGGGCCGAGGCTGGGTGGGTTAGTCTCTTCCATTATTTTATGTTCCTTATAGACAAGGAACTTTGTTCCACACTGTTCTCTTCAGGAAAATGTACAACGACGAACTTTTGGGAAAAGTACTGAGCTAAGATTGATCATGACGGCTCGAGTTCCCTTGACTGAACAGAATATTTTCTCCTTAAAAAAAAATCTTATTTTTCAGAAACTTTTATTGTTCACGCAGAAGGCACGCGACAAGCCCTATCAACCGGACCATCTGTCTCTTTGCCATTTATCCGTTTAAATTAAACTTGCCATAATCACTACAAAATTTGACATGATGTCTCTAGTTTGGATAATTGCCTAGATTAACCTTTTGGGTAGAGCAACTTGGGCACGTGCGCCTAAGTTAAAGAAACCGCATTAATCAGAAAAAGTTGAATCACAAACATAACTAAATCAAAACGAAAAGCAATGTCGTAGCCACAATTCTCAGGACCTTTGGTCAGCGGCAGGTCGCCTAGCAACTAAAGTGTTGTTGAAGGTTAATGTTGAAGGAGCCCAGAGATTGAAAGTGGAAGATTGAGTGAATCAAGGATCGAAGATGAAATGTTTTAGAGAAAACGCGCATTGATAAAATCTGTGGAAAACATACAACATCCTATGAAACAAAATAAACTATGTAACGAGGCAACGACGCCTAATAGAGCCTTTATTATAGGCGAAGGGTCTTGAACTTCTTCAAGTGGTTTGAATTTCACAGTAAGATCCCTGACATTCTCATTCTTCCCCCTTCCACCCCTCCCCCCACTTTTGTTTCCTAATGGCGCTCTTCAACATTGCATGACTTGTTATTGATACAGCTACATTAACAAAATAGTTGTCTGTTTATAACATTATGTTTATTGAAACAACAAAACCGCTAAGAATTTAAATGCTTCTAAGGTCGTTTTCATTTGTTGTTATCATGTGTGCAATCAGCGAAAACATTCCGTCTGATTGTGAAGTCTATAAAAAGAATTGAGAGAGAGTGGACTTTGAAAAGTTCTCGGTGAATATCATTCATTATGATAATGGGATATCAAGTAATTTATTGCGTGTCAGTGGCAAAATAATACCCTGGGTACATAGCAGATGTATAAAAATGCAAACCAACAGCGACCTAGCATCGTTAGCTCCGCAGGGTAGAAGAGATGAGAGCATAAGAGGGTTTTCGGATGCAAGACGCTGTGAATTTCTCTCTGATAAAAGACTTTTTCAATACCAGGCCGGGTGGTGTCAACTTAACTGGTTAATTGTTTCCTCTTTCGGTCACAAGTGAATGGAATCTCCTAAGGCAAATAGGATCTAAGATTGATAACATGACCTCTGGGTCAGTCAAGTGCATTTTTGTCTGCAAAGTGGAACAACATAAAGAGCGTCCAAGAAAGGCCTACTCGAGAGGAATTGTCGTCTTTGACACCCGCGTATTTCAAGTAAAGTAGCTTCTGTTTAACCGTGTGTGAATTCAGCATAGCTTGCTCACTTGCATCTGCCGAAGACATTCGGTGAATTTCAGCCGTACAAACTTAAGCCAAGCTTATCAAGCCAAATACCGAGAATAAATCTTTTATTGCCTATTAAGCCCAACCCACTAGCATGAATTGTAAGCAAAAGCGTTTTTCGGCCATTAAAAAAATGTTTAAATGAAAGTCAAATTTATGGTGCAGTACGCAGGACAAAGGACACATCGAGATTGCATTTGTGCAGTTGCCCTCTTCAGCCGTGGCTTTCAACACTTTTTTATATTCTAGCATATTCACTGCGCATCTAGGAGCACGAACGACTAAACTAGATTTCATTAGTGAAAATACTGTAACCACAAAAGCTCAAAAACAGTGTGAAAATGCCAATAAAAACCTTTCTAGGTGAAATATGGTAGGGCTTGACTAAAACCCTTTCAACGTTGGGTTCATTTATATGAAGCGTTACATTACATTCTACAAACATTGAAACTCTAATTTCTAGCTTTTGTACGAGTGCAAAATCCCTCGATCCCGATTATCTGGGTTTAAAGTTTTAAATAAGATACATTTAGAATAGATATACCTTCCAATTTCCTCGCCAAAGGTGTAATATTTCTCTGGGTTTTCCGCCAAAAGTTCCATGTTTCTAGACTCGATGTCCAACCCCTGGTCTTGACAGCTTTCACCCAACAGTGCGTGCGGAGTACGTAAAGGTACAACCTTAACCCAGATTAGATGTTTACATGCGAACAAGGGATTGATTATACGTGACAGTTAAACCATACTTTCAATTGGTCCACGCGCCTTTGTTGAGACTAGGTGACGAAAGAAAGATTTGTCGTGACCTCAGTCCAAATACTAGAGTTTCGTTCCACAAATTTCAAGGCAAGAAAATCTTGTTTTAATACATGTAGTGACGGACGTGTTAAACCTTTTAGTTCTAGTGTCTACAGATGAAAACCTGATGCGTAATCAAGGACTGAAGAAGCGACTGAGTTTCTATCTTTTACGCTGCAATCGCATCCATCGTTTAAGCTCTTTAATTCACTAGTGAGAAAAAGGCTTTTAATTTAAATTAAGCGGCGTACAATGGTGTGATTCTCATACCCTATACTTCATGCACGGTGTCTTTTACACATCTATGCCTGCATTGTTTGGAGCCTTTAAGTGAAGCAAAAGCATTCAGCATTATTAAGACCGTGATTTTAGTGGCGTGTTTCATGGAAAATGGTAAGACATAACCTCTTGCAGTCTTGTGATGCGACAAGCAAATTGCAATTTTGGACTTGAAGCGCTCGATTTTCTTTTAGACAATTTTTTTTGCAATTCCGCTTCTGTCACATCACAGTACAGTAGCTTTATCTTCCTCGTGTCCTGAAATGCCATATCCGCGACGATTATACGATTAAGCCGGTGACACACCTAGCGATTTTTTTTATGCCGATCGCGGCGAATTCGCCACCGATTGATGCGGACGCACCTGGCGATTCTATTCGCCGATCGCGACGATGTGTCACTTCAACCTCGTTCCCGGGCTCCATCGAGGAACGTTTTGAAAAGTCATGTGATAAAATCACCCAACCTGGTTAGTTGACTTTACTTGCGATTCGCAGCGATGAGCGTAGAAAATCGGGGGAATTGAGCGGGCACACTTGGTGAATGCCGGCGAATTTAATCGCCGATGTCTGACATGCCAGATATCGGCGATTTTATACGCGGATCGCGACGATCGGCGTATAAAATCGCCAAGTGTGTCGCCGGCTTTAGAGAGATTTAGCATCGCCAAAATGACCACGATTTTCCCGCCATTTTTCGCGATCGCGTTTGCCGGTTGCCGGTTCCGTTTCTACGTGAAAACAGGCTATTTCGCCATTGCCGTCTACGTGAGAAATAAGTAAGTATTTCTTCCTTTTTTCTTATACATACAACCAGTTAATTGTAAAACAAAAGTAGCTAATTGTTGAAAACAAGTACGCCAATAATTTTTCCGGCAAGTCATACTAGGGCAAATTAAGTTTCATGTTTAAAAATCCTTCAAAAACTCAGAACTTACTAAACTTTTCTTCATGAACTCACCACAGTGAGTGGCAAAAAAGTTCCAGCTTAAGTCAAAAGATTCACGCTATATTATGTGAAAAGTGAAACGGCAAAGGGAAGTTCACGTGCACACATTTTCCTGTTTCAAGCAGTAGTAATGGCATACCAGTCGAGGAGAAAAGATTTTTAATTTCCCGTCAAAAACTGCCGTATGAAACAAGCCTAGGAGCTCTCTAACGATAATTACATCAGTTTTGAAAAGCGCAAAAATTTTCTAGTTAGTACCGCTAAAATTTCGACCACACTCGTTATTACTAACACGCCAAAACAGAAAGCATTAAACGAATTGCTAAGAACGCAAAAATTAAATCTTGTCATGCAGTCACTGAAATCTCCCGTGTCCAATCATCTCCTCAAGATACGGTCTCTGAAGCGCAATGTCGTTTCTTGGAGCGATTTGTGGTTGTCATGTGCAGCCGTACGTGTCCCCACCAGACAGTCAACGAAGCAAGCTCGACAAGTTCTATTTGCGCAAGGTGATAAAAGCATTGAGAATATTCCTCCAACTCAAGCCGCTCTTGCACAGCACATCAAAAGAGCAGCCTATCACGCCGGTCATGTTTGGGGTCAAGCGCTAGAGCCTATGCAGGAACTCCCAAGTCCGGCAGAGCGGGGTGGGCAACAATCACCAGAAGGTTGGTCTCCCAAGTGGACTATGCTAGCTGAAGCATCAAAGGCATGGAGTGAACAAATAAGCTGTAGATGTAAGAGGGCTTGCCGTGGACTATGTAAATGTACTAAAGCAAACCTCCCTCGCACTGCACTATGTTCAGGGGCACGCAACGACAGTTTTCTCTCAAATCCTTTGAAACGCAATTTTAGGCTATCTGGAGTGCCTTTAAAGCTCTATAGGTTTATTTCAGGCCGCGCTATAATATTTTTATCTGTTCGGTCATCAGTAGGGGAATTTGAGTCTTTTTGAAATTACTAAGCCATTTTTGTCCATTTCTCGAAAACCTTAGGTCTTATTTCCTTTCCGAAAATCTTAGCTGACCTTTCTTCGGTAGCCGAAACCAAATTCTTATCAATCCGAAAACACTAGGCCTTAAATTTCCCATATCACGAACGTTCGAGTTGAAAATTCCCTTCAGAAAATTGTAGGGGATTAAGAGTCTTCCGAACAGATAATTTACCGAAACGATCCGTCGGGTGCCCCTGTATGTTCTTGTCCAGGAAGTTGTTACTAAGAATAGAATGACCTTCAAATCGGTAAGTTTTATGGTCCATTCTAAAAAAAAATTATCCTAATGGAATAAAATAATTAAGGATGTCATTTTACTACCAACTCTGCAATAATAATTTAGATCGTACAAAGTTTTCTAAAGGTTTCACTTTTTTTCAGAACTTGGGTACCCTGTGGTTTTCCATACAAACCTTATAGGAATTTGTAAGGCTGTTTATTGTCGAACAAGGCAAGATCCGAGAGATGGGTCTTGCTTTTATTTCATTCCACGTGCCAAAAGGAGTAGGCAAGCCAATTTTGGCACTTTTATCATATTTTGAACAATTCTACCCCTTATCTTCCCGGCAAACATGAATGGAAAATTTCGGGAAGCATGGGGGACACCTAGTGAGAGCATTGAAGTAAATACTTAAAACTTTGTCGTTTTCTGCCCTTTTAAAGACATATTTGTGTCAGATAACACAGATTGATCTATTCCGGTGGATTCCTTAGCCTAGGAAACAGAAATAAAACAGAATTTTAATCCACAATTTGCCAGCTGTTGTTTGTTTTTCGAAAATGCTATATTTGTCGTCTTCGAAAACGAAAGGAACTAGTTTTCCAGTGTCACGAAATCTTCAGCTGACAATTTGCCGAAGAAAACTGTAGACTTGAGTAACGACTAAATCCGAACTTCTGAGTTGATTTAAAACCTTCCGAACAGATATTCACCGAAATAAACTGTTGATTGCGCCTGGTGGAAGAGGGTTTACTGTGGGAACA
>NW_028145515.1:1707500-1715000 GCF_977016875.1 Pavona decussata | reverse complement strand
CGCGCTCACTACAATTATAACAAAGTTTTCATTAAATCCCTAACTAAGTTGTTGCATAGCATTGTAAACTGAGATAACCACGTATACTTGTATTATGTACTGTCCTCTCTTCAGATTCTGTTTCTTTCTGCCCGTTAACACGCACAAACAAACACAAAAAGGCAGTAATCAAGAATTAATGCAATCTGGGAACTCGAATGATCAAACTTGAAAATGCTGGGCTCCGGGCTCCGCGCAAAATGTCTTTGGACTCCGGACTCCACAGCCAAAAAAGGCGGATCAGGGCTCCAGTCAGTAAAATGACAGGGCTCCGGACTCCACAGCCAAAAAAGGCGGATCAGGGCTCCAGTCAGTAAAATGACAGGGCTCCGGGCTCCACAGCAGAAATTTCAGGGCTCCAGGGCTCCAGGGACCCCCCCTTTGGGACCCTGATCTTTGACTTCGAGCGTGGCTCATGCAAACGCGTTTTAATGGCTCAAGTTAGAGTTTGCTGATTTTGGGCGAACAGATGTTTGGCTTAAAAAATATCTTGAAATTTTCGGAAAGGAAAGCCGCACCTCTGAGAAAATCAGTTTCGAAATTGCCTCACATTTGGCCCAAGACATTTTCGCGATCGCAAGGAAATTACAAAATTCTATAAAAAATTAAGTTTTATGTTAAGTCGGAATATTTTTTAACAACGTTTTTTAGACGGTCAACAATACAAGCAATCGATATGAGTCCCCAGAAATGACGCGAAATATATGTTATTGAGCTTCAAATTCTGCATTTATTTTGTGTGACATCAGGGTCAGTGAGGGTCAAAACCAGGGGGGGGGGGGGGGTGGTCAAACTACGAAACGCAACAGCAGGAGAATTGCTAAATAGCATCATTCATTATCATTTCCGACAGACATTAAATGGTGAAAGTTTGAAGGAAATCGGCCGACCCCATCTTTCACCTCTGCTTGGTTTTCTCAGACAATGACTCTTAATTAGTATGGAGGAAGGCACTTTTTAGGAACTTAATTATTGTGGAGGAAGGCATTTTTTCCCTAGGTTATAACAATAGGTGACGTCATGGACTCGACCCTTATGCATATCAATGATTTACCTATGCCTATACCTGATCTGTACCTATACACTAACGGGGCGTAATTTTCCTGAAGGTATACTACTACAGGGGTTCATCTACCCTCAGTCACGAAGGTTCAAGAAAGATATTAAAAACGTTTAGACTTTTTGTGGTCTTCTTTCTTTTATCACCAGTAAGGGTTATATCAATTACTTTATCAATTACTTATATTCAATAAATATGAACCACTACCAACCATTAACCATCTTTATTTTTACGGATGCAGACAATGCAATGACAGTGATCCACATAAAATACTTTTACGATTATCCAATCAGCTTGTTTCCTATGTGCGTTTATTTAGATAACATCATGATTTAAACAAGAGTAACTTCGATGAGATTTACTTAATTATTGTGCTGGACGATTCAACCAGGATTATCAATTCTTATAGGGCAGTCATAATTTTATGTTATCCAAATATGCTTTCCACGGTGGATCCATCCGTTACAAAAATACTGTAAGAATGACATCTGCACTTGTCGGGCACCTTCTCCAGCATCGCAAATGCAACAGGCAAATTTTCCTGGATGTTTGAAGGCATTGGAAGTGGGCCTGAAGAAAGCAAAAAGATGGAGAGTGATCATGAGTGTGCTGCATTGATTTTTCAATTTTAATGTCATGATGTTCAACTCCAATTCTAAGCAATAATTGTCCTACTAGAGCGGTCTTTAATCGAGTGTCGAAAGTAATTTCACGTTTATTCTTTATTCCTTCAGCTTTATTGGTCAATTGGTTAATTAGTTAATTAATTAATTAATTAATTAGTTTTTCTTACGATTTTGTTGCCCCTCGCATGGGTATCATATCCCGTTCGCGCGAACCCTTTTGGTCTTTCTTTTCATATTTCTTTCTCTCATATTTATAATTTGCTGTTAATAAATAAATAAATAAATTAATTAATTAATTAACATTGACATTAACATTAATAATTAATTAATTAATTAATTAATTAATTAACAGCAAATTATTATGAAAGAAAGAAATATGAAAAGAAAGACTAAAAGGGTTGGCGCGAACGGGATATGATACCTATGCGAGGGGCAACCCCAACGTAAGAAAAAATCAAGTAAAAATTACACTGATGAGAACAGGTGGCACGAACAGTCACGGGAGAGGAACCAGTTGCAAGGCATGTCTATGTCAAATGTGGTATCTAATAAAGTTAAATAGGTGGCACGTAGAAAATTTTTAAAACTACTTAGAATAACGGGTATCCAATGAAAAGTCGAAAATAACAACAGTTTTAAAAAAACAGACTGCTCAAATACAATGATGCAGGTTAATGGGTCGGCAAGAACTCTCGAGCATGTCTATTTAGAGAACTAATGCTAATTAAAAGACCTAAATAATAAAACAACCAGACGGCAACCTACAAAACGTTTATGTAGGATAACCTAGACTTTGAATTAAGTGCACCCAATGGTTCATTTAGGTCGATATGTCTTCGGAAGCGGCCTTAATCGCTTCTGTTCAGAAATTGGGATTTAGTCGTAAAGAAATGAAATCCACCAGTTTGTTCGGTAAAATGTTTGCTGAAATTTCGTATCGATGGTAAACTAATTTCTTTCGTTTTCGAAGGGGCAAATGCGTCGTTAAAAATGCGTAAAAGGTTTCGCCTGGACTTTTCGTAAAACAGACAACAGCTAGTAAATTCGAGAAATAAAATTTGAGTCTCTCAAACGTTCTACAACTTAAATTTTCAGAATCGCAACAAATCAATGTCTATTCCAATAACACAAATATGTCTTTAAAAGCACGGCAGAAGGCGAACTGGGAACAAAGGAAAATTTTGACGTATTTTGCTTGAATTAATGTAAGTTCTCGTTCGGTTCCCCTGCATGTTTGGATCACAAGATCAACAAGACGGTCACAAGCTGTTACATCACACCACTAAAATAACTCAACCAAATAAGAAAATTCTATTTCTTAACTATAAGCTACTATAAACACAGTAGGTATTCTGCAATCTCGTACCCAGATCTTCTCATTAATTGTTCGGTAGAGGACATCTGGTAAAATCCGTTTTCATGTGTCAGGGATGTGACATACAGCACAATTACATATGCTATATATTTGTTCAAAAACACTTTGCCTTAAATTGCCTAAGATGGATTTTCAAGATCAATTTATTGCTATAAATTTCGGTAATATTTCACTCACCGTAAAAGATCAACGATTTAAAGTTTCTGGGAAAGAAGAAAGGCGCCGCTTCGGTTTTGTTGACAATGGTGGCCAAAGTTCGAGCGCTATATATTGCCAGACAAAACGTTTTACATTTAAATTCAAATAATTGAACAATTTCCACAAACATACAGCAAAATCTCCGTGATAGTGCCTCTTTAAGGCCCATTTAGTTACCGGAAATGGCTTAAATTTGTGAGTTGCTCTTCAAAGAAAGCAACAGAATAAGAAGTCAAATGCAAACTAAAGAAAAAGCGTCGGAAAGCCACATGCAGAAAAAATTGACCGTCTTAATTTCACTAAGAACGGTCCACTGCTTTTCGGGTCGGAAAAACGTTTGCCCTCATTAACAATGTTTTGATTGATAACAATCTGAATTTGATCAACAACCTCATTTGCATAATGCGGGTTTCATATTCGAAAAAGCACCAAAAGTGTGAAGTCGTTGTGGTCAAGGAAGATAAAAAGCGCAAAGTATTTTTAAATTTCTATGCTTCCTAACATCTGTTTAGCAAAGTTCAGATGGAATTTAGAATGGTTCGGTCTGGACTCGTGAAATAAATGCCGGCAAAGACAGGGTACCTTCGCCGGTTTTAAGAAAGCGTTCTAACGAGGGTTAAAAATATTAATTTTTGTGAGCCTAACTGATTAAAACAAATCAAAATAAACGTGCAATTTATACCTTTGAAGGAGCACTTAACTTAGGAATTATAATGAATTTTTGTGGCGTTTCCCGGTTTTCGAGCAGCGAGCTCATCAATTTTATGCAATTTTCTGTTTTCGCCACGCTCAAATTAGGGTCCTCGACCGCTCTGACTGTTGTGGCCTGTAAAAAATATATTTTAACGTATTTCCAAAAACTAAAGTCATTTCATTTGCTTATGACCCAAGATGATTTACGGGGCAACGTTTGAGGTCAAACTTTTTTCCGACCCGAAAAGCAGTGGACCGTTCTTAGGGAAACTGCCACTTTTTATGAACTCATAATTTGAAATAAGTCAATGTTAGGGAAAGGGCTCCATTCAGTGTATCCACATTTTAGGACGCAAGCGTATATTAAATGCTGTCGATGATTCTTAAACAGTTTGAGAATCATCGGTTTTCAACTAACAGCATTTTTGGTTTTAATTTCGGGATAGAACTTAGACGAGCGCTAGCTATTGCCCTGGAATAACTGGCGAACACTTCTATTTCTATTTTTTTCTTTTTTTTATTCCCACTTATCTGATCAGTCGAGAACACCAGACAAGAAATATTTAAGAGAAATATTTCAAATATGTGTTATTTTTTTCTTCGCTCAAGAAAATGTTCGGACCATACGTTTATCTGTTTAGATTCTTTAGTTGACATTTCTGGTAGCAGAAAACGTTTAGGAAAAAGAGACCGTTCTAACTGAACTAATTCCGTCAGTTTTTCGAGCATCCTGCAGTTTAAAAATATTTTCTTAGTCACCTTTTTCGTTCCTTGACGAAAAGGAAATATTTTTCCTATGCTACTATCCTTTTACATTATAAAGGAAATAAAGGGAGATATAAAGAATCAACCATAAGAGGACACAGTGAGCCCCAGATGGGATTCAAACCCACGACCCTCTGTGTTCTAGATCGGGTGCCCTAACGTCTGAGCTACTGAGGACTCGTTGGCGAGCAAGGGTCATTTTTGTGGGTTGGACTTTCGAACCGCATCACGCAGTCACAAGCAACACATTAAGGCCTCACTGCATCACGCAGTCACATTAATTGGAGGAAATACCTCGCCTATAAAGGAGCCTCCAACCAACCAACCAACCAACCTATGCGTATGATATTAGAATTATAAATGAAATAAAGGGAGATGTAAAAAATCAACCATAAAAGGACACTATCCTTTTAGGTACAAAAACGCCGAAGACAAGAAGACAGGTTTTACCGTTACTGCACAATCACAATTTCTAGAGCGATTCGTGACTGACTAACAACTATAATATTTCCTTTACCTTTGTCATCAGTTGATTCGAAACGCTCCTCCATCGCTTGGGGTGGGGCGTTGTCCTGCGCAAAAGAAAAATTTGAAAATGTTATTCGAGGTAAATACCTTGTAACGAGAAAAGGTGAAAGTTGTCTCTTTAAACAGAGGAGACTTTTTTTAGCAGTTGAATGTATTTACAATAACAAACAATATGTACCTCGCCTTTCATAGACATTGCTGCAGCACAGCGCACGACTCTAGAGAAAACGTCAGTGTTGGTTGACTGTTTCAAGCTGAACACTACTGCCTGAACTTTAAAAAAAGCAAGAAAATTTATTTAGAAGTAAGTCTACAGTAGTGAGATCAAATTTCGTGTTATTTGTGGTGTCATGAGACTCACGGTGTCACAATTTTCTTGCCTGTGATGTTGTGATCAGTACGTCTATTTCACATGCCCAGAACATGATCACAGTTTCTTTTAGATCGACCCAAATTACGTAACCCTTTCAGACGTAACTGTGATCAGCATCAAATTTCTCCTTGTAATATCAATGGTTTTTCAACCCCTGAGGTCAAACGAATTAAGGATATGATCACCCAAGGCATTTTTCTTGATATTTGAGTAAATTCTTCCTAGTAATTTAATGAGAAAAGTATGGGGACAAGATTGGAAGCTAAGCGCCGGAAAACATAACACCGATGCAAGGCGCGTGAAAACATGAAGTGTCCATAACCGCTTGAAAACATGAAACTGGTGTCAAGCGCGTGAAAACGGCATGTTGTAAAATCAGGAACACCGGAACGAAACCACCGGAACCACCGGAACGAAACCACCGAAACTTAAAAATGGCGATAATTTTTACCTTTCTCTCTTCCATTGCAAGTAAACATGTACTAACCCAAAACAATGAAACGAAACCACCGAAACGACCAAAACGTATGAAACCGCCGAAACGGCCGAAACGAAACGAAATCACCGAAACAACGATCATTACGCAACGCTGAGCCTAAAAACGGTTGCGTAGAAGATTGGGAAGGTGTGTTTATAACCGAATGCTGTCTCTCATAGGAGCGAAATTTTTAATTTTTAATTATGAGTTTGTTTCAGGAACTCGTAAAAGTGATGTTTACCAGGAGCCATGTTTACCTCATTATTTTCTGCCTGGGTATTAGAGGTTTCATGGTGGTATTAGCCAAGGTATCTTTAAAGTGTAGTATGGGTAGGCTCGATTTCCGCCGCTCTCTCGAGTCCGGTCTTTGTTCCTCGGCTCGTTTCCCGAACAGCGGCTGGAAATCGAGCCTATAGTATGGGTTGATGTGAGCGTTCAATATTTCCCTGTCAAGAATCCATGTGGTAGTAACACTCGCACTCTCAAATTTCTCTAGGCTCATTTCGTCCAAGAAAATAATGTTCTTCGGGTACACAGCCAACACATCACAGGCACAACTAAAAAAGCAAAAAATCATTTTTTTTTCCTCAAGAAATGTGAAAAAGCCTTTTTTTTCTTCACGTGAATCACGATTGATTGGTAGCCGCGAACAGTGATTTTTCAAAAGAATAGTATCCATGAAATGAGAATTTTAAAAGTTTTTATTCACCGTCAGCCTTGATTTCCGCTTTGCCTTTTCAACTCTTCTCTTTGACGTCTTTCATTATTTTCAAAAGCGCTGACAGGTTTAAGACAATATTTAGGAACTTAAGCGGCGGCGATGACAACACCAACGAAAACGTCACTTGAAAATATAACTTTATCTCATTTCTCTACTTGAAAATAAGAACTTCTGCTGGAATTGTCTTTAAAGTATGTTAACATGGTGTGAAAGGGTGTTGGTTGCAGTGGTTGAAAGTAGATATGTGGCAAATAAGTTATAGAAAGGCAGTTGATTGCAGTAATTGCAAAAGTAGCCAACTTGATATGTGGCTATTTAGTAGTAGTAAAAATAAGTTGGTTGCGGTGGTTGTAAGCCATTGCAAGGTGTATATGATAGAAAGCCGAGTCTTGGCTGTAGTGGTTGCAAGGTATGTACGTGGGAAATTAGTTGTACAAATGAATGTTGTTTGCGGTGGTTGCAAGGGATGAAGGGTAAGAATTTTAACATTTGGAGATAGAAAGGTCTTGGTTGAAGTGGTTGCAAAGTATGTATGTGGGAAATTAGTTGTACAAAGGGTGTTGGTTGCAGTGGTTGCAAAAGTTGCCAATTAAATGTGTGAGTATTTAGTAATAGTTGGTTGCGGTGGTTGCAAGGTATATATG